>NC_090265.1:105568643-105870643 GCF_040414725.1 Anabrus simplex | reverse complement strand
AATTAGCTACACCTCGTAACATCTCGAAGATTCCGCAATTACATTTTAACATGATACACCGCATGTATTGCATTATCACTACACTTAAAATATGAAAATTCACTTTCACGAAGACTATTATAGTACGTACAAATTCCCATAAATTATACGTACAATACCACAGCATAACGACGACCAGAATTCATCGTAACTAATTATCACGCATGTGTAGCCATGAAAATTATAAGGACCTTTCAGCGTCCCAAAAACAAGTCATATCTTCATTGAATATTTCTCGACGATCAAGAAATCCATGAGCCACATAATTCAATAACGAATGTACTCTAAATAAACTCATATACTAGCCTCGGCATTAATATCCAGATGACACGTGATCACAACTATGAGGCACAAGTAAAAGTTCAACTACCGTGAAAATGTGAAATTTTACGAAAATATCATCTCAATGAATACACCAAACACAGATTAACTGACTATTATACCGAAATTCGTGCTATGAAAAAGGAAGGATACTTTCAAATGATCCCTTATCGTCAAACTCGACAACACGTGGTCCTGAACCATCGGAAAAATGCAAATTAAGTTCCAAGTTCTATCACATGTTAAAGAAGAAAGCAGTAAAATACTGTGAAAATCCAATCATTTAGGTCATATAAAATAAATCTAAGGAAAGAGCAGAGTAGAAGAAAAGAGCTACATAGGACAGATATAGTAGACGTAGTCGACTTAACTTATTTAGTTGTCATCACATCTCGAAGTCCGGGATCTCCAATCACCCATTCTAAGGAGAAAGCTCCTGCATTCCGGCCCGTCGACGCTGGTCAATGCGTTTAGTTCACCATGATGAAATGTGAAGAGTCCTGGATACGAACATTCATCTTCTTACGATGATCACGTTGAGATCTCCTTCCACGTTCACACTCGTGAAGTTGCTGAAATGCATTAAAAGAAGTCCTGAGCACACATATAATTTATACTAAAAAGAACACGTACTTTTAAAATTTATCTGCGTTTCGATGTCTGTGTTAGCACCAACTCGGATTGTAGAAAAATGTTGAACTCAGGAGTGAGGACCCTATCACTGACGATAGCCTTCCCTTGGAGTTCTGCGATGAGGTCCACTCATAGGAGAGCACGAGGCGACTGCGTGAAAGCTTGCGAACGTAGAGTAGTAAGTAAGTAAGAGTAGGTAAGAGTAAGAGAGCTGGTCCCCTAATGACACGCCTTAAATATCGGGCATGGCGTTCGTTCTCGGAAGTGAAGTCGACTCAAGTACTGAATTCTCCTGGGGTTTGATTAAATAATTTCACATAGTTTCTAGCCGAAATCGTTGAAATCTCTCAAGAAAATTCAGTTATTAATTTTTGTAACTCACACTTGATATTATTAACATGGTTCATTTAAATGATTCATGTGTAACTTCCTGATTAGGCGTATCACGTCACCACAAGTATTTTAAATCTTTTATTAATTATACGTCGCTGTGATTACAGACGAACATATTTTGGTTCATTTTATTTCTCGCTCTCTGTTATTTTTTAATTATTTTTTTTCCAGCCGGCAAGCCTCCCTCTTCAAGTCAGGAACAGGTTCTCGCTATCACCTGGCCAAGGCCACGCGCACCGAACCGACAAAGCGAATTCCCGTGACACGCTCGCCCATATTCAGTCAGCTGAGACCTTGAGACGGTCACAGTACGGATGTGCAGTCCATCAGAACAATTGCCGTTGTGCTCATTTTCATATGCTGATGTGTATAGGAAAATGAACCTTACATACCTGTTGCAGAAATGTATTCATGATTCCCTCCTACAGTATAATGCCATGCATTTTCCTGTACACATAGGCTTAGTAATATGAACCCAAGGACAATTGTTCTGATGGACTGCGTATCCATACGTGGCTGAGAAGAGTGACCAGTCTTACGGAAAATAATGGTTAGGAAGTACATTGTCATTTACCCAGTCTTTTACAATAGTTACAGATATGATACTAATCCAATGGATTTACCATTCCTGCTATACCATTGCCATTAATTTTCTTGGTGTTTCTTGGGTCACCTTCTATAATAGAGAAGCAGCAGATTGCACGCTGGTCCTTTACATTCATCTTGGGATCTTTACTACTTTCAGAAACACCGTTCAAGTTTATTCGTCTACTAATATCATTCCAGGCCAACTTCCCACTGACAGCTCGGTGCTGCCTTCTTTTAAACCTTTTCTAGTTCTCGTATCAAGTAATCATAGTGAGATTCCCATACAGTGGAACCATCCTCTAATCGGGGTCTTACCAAAGACTCATACTTCCTATCATTTACATCCTTACTACAACCCCTAAATACTCTAAAAACAACATGAAGAGATCTGAAACCTTTATCTACAGTTACGTTAATATGATCACCCCGGTGAAGATCGTTGTTATTATTAACAGCTAAGTACTTACACTATTCCTCGTAAGGTACTATCAACCCACCAACATGGTAAAAAATTGAGAGAACTTTTTCTTCTTAGTGAACCTGACTTTTCATTCCGTTTACCACTATTCCCTTGTCTGCTGCCCATCTTACTACATTCTCGATGTCTTTCCGCAGTCGTCCACGGTCCTGGAACGTACTTACCACACTATGCATTATAAAATTATCTCCAGAAAGCCTTTTTACTAGTTATTTACTCATCATTTATATACACAAGAAAACATAATGCTTCAATAACGCCACCGTGTGGGCCCCTCTCATTAATCAAGCTAAAGAATTAGATAATGCTTAATTTTCTGAGTTTCATTTTCCAGAAATGTAGGCACCTATTCAACCACTCCAATGTCAAGTCCTGTAGCCCTTATTTCCAAAAGTAGTATCCCATGATCTACCCTATAAGAGGCCTTGAATATCTCAATAGCAACACAGTTCATTTGGCCACATATAGGCTATCTATATAAATAAAGTTGTAGGGTGTCCGCTATCTGTAATTTCGTTTGCTTTGCTAATTTTTCAGTTATTTATCCGATTTAGGTCAACTCATGATCGTATCAGTGGTTTTTAGCTTTCATGTCTGTTCGTCCGTCCGTTCCACTATCATGGCGAAACGGCCAAACTTTATGTATAGAGTATACTCGTCCAGGAGAAGGTTTACATATCGATGGCTTACTTCTAAAACCTCGTATCTCCCAATGCACTTCCTATCCACTTTCTTTCTTAAGACTGGTCACGCCTCCCCGCCACATATGGATGTACAGTCCATCAGAACAATTTTCGTTGTGTTCATATTCCTATGCTGGTGTGTAAATGAAAATGAACCTTAAATACATTAAACTGTAGGAGTGCTTAAATTCGCTATTGCCGGGCTGAGTGGCTTAGACGGTTAAGGCGCTGGCCTTCTGACACCAACTTGGCAGGCTCGATCCTGGCTCAGTCCGGTGGTATTTGAAGGTGCTCAAATACGTCAGCCTCGTGTCGGTAGATTTACTGGCACGTAAAAGAACTCCTTCGGGACTTATTTCCGGCACCTCGGCGTCTTCGAAAACCGTAAAAGAGTAGTTAGTGGGACGTAAAACAAATAACACTATTTTGTTTGCTAGGGGCTTTACGTCGCACCGACACAGATAGGTCTTATCGCGACGATGGGATGGGAAAGGCCTAGGAGTTGGAAGGAAGCGGCCGTGGCCTTAATTAAGGTACAGCCCCAGCATTTGCCTGGTGTGAAAATGGGAAACCACGGAAAACCATCTTCAAGGCTGCCGATAGTGAGATTCGAACCTACTATCTCCCGGATGCAAATTATTATTATTACATTCGCCATTAAAACAACATCCCTGCAATACGGTATGATAAGATCCATTTTCCTTTAACGACAACGCAGGAAAATGAACACTCCGAAAAAGGTTCTGATGGACTGAATATAAATATGTGACTGAGAGGCGTGAACAGTCTTAAGAAATATAATGGGTAAGAGAAGCATAGAGACATACGAGGTTTTAGAAGTAAGCCGACGATATGCATATGATTTAAAAATCATTGAACAGACTGGGGATTTATAGGGAAACCACGCCAGGTATTTTCTTCCATTTTCTCTTATACTATTGATTTTCTGTAAAATCCGTGGACTATAAACGTTTTAAACAACTTTTGTTACGAGGCTGTTCAAATGTATTCTTTTTAGACCCAGGAAAATATCGAAATATGGAGGCAATTTCAATGATGGTGCAGACCTTCGTTTCGTGGTAACTGCTTTCTAACCGGTAAGTCATTTCACAAAGCAGATTGCACAATCGCTGCTCAATTTGGAGTGATCTTCAACCTTGGTCCTATGCGTTAGTATTTTATCTAGTTTCTACTTCAGAGAGCGCTGCACTTCTCGATTATAATCAAATCTCTCCAATTCGATTGTGACTGGGAATAGGAAAGGGGGCCTGTCATTATAATGAAAACTATCGCTCTTATTTTGATTGGCAGTTGGCAAGTGAGCCTGCCCTTATTGTAGAAGCTCCCGAACTCGATTGTGCATGGCAGTAGGAAATGTGGCCTGCCGTTATCATCAAAATTACCGTACATCGGAAAGAACATATGGGGTCCTCCCATGTTTGTATCTCGGAAAGCACTGAGAGACATGCAATATAATATAATCTTATTCACTAGGTGTTCAGCAACTTACGTAGAATTCCGTATACAAGGTAGAATACCGTTGCGACGCACGGGTACATTTGCTAGTCTACAATGCAGTATCTTGCTGCAATCTTACAAGTCGAGCCTCACTAGAATAACTGCTCCAAAATTTGAAATGCGTTCTAACAAACCAGTTAGTAAATTCGCAAATATGTTTAATATAATTAGAAATAATGCTTTTCCAGAGCATACATGCAACGCATGTCGAGCTGACTGGCCTGTATTCCCGCCTTTTTTTTTTATTATGACCCTGTCCGTTGTACACAACTCCCCATTAATTCTCTATAGCTTCTTCACACAAATAGTAATAAAATAAATATTTCAGATATGGCACTTTATCCCAAACCATTGCCGTTACTACATCTCCAGCAGCAGGTTCCATGCTATTTTTGGCTCCTTTCTTCAATCGTTTTGTAACATGCATGGGTGTGTTCACTATCTGAAAGTACTTGTGTGTCTACATTTTTACTTGTCGTAATGGCTGTAGTGGACTTGTCACTAATTACATCTCTCCAAGAAGGAAAATTGTTTCTATGTCCTGTATTTTATGTACAGTCGCTGAAAGTTAGGATGATCGTATAGTATTCTATAAATTTCCCGTTAGTACACATTTCTCAGAAACAATTTATTCTATAGACATAATGCATTTTGTTAGCATCGACAGGTTTTGTATCACCTGGGAGTGAAATATACTTTGATATTTCCAACTTAACACTTAAATGCACAATTTATTATTTCTTTTAAATATGTCGGTTTTCAATCCAAACGTAATACAGTCGAACCTCGATATCTCGAACCTCGATATCTCGAACCTCGATATCTCGAACCTCCATTACTCGAATTTTCAGTATCTCGACGTATCATAAATTTCCCGCACTTTTGTGCTATTCTTCACGTGTAATTATTTCTCTATTACTCGAAATTCGATTACAAGAATTTTTCGATTTCTAGAAGAAAAAATGTCCTCCGTTATAGCAAAAATACTCTGTAACTGGAATTTTGTATAAAGTTAACTGTGCAAAACGGCATTTGTGGATTGTGAGGAACAGTTAACAAGTAAAGAAGAGTTACAGTGATGCTGGGAGCTAATATGACGGGAACCGAAAAACCGAACTTTCTAGTGATCGCAAAATCGGTGCAGTCTCGCTGTTTCTCCGGTGTGAATTAATTATCGGTTACGTACGAAAGCAACCCCCGAAGTCGCAGATGATAAGCTCCATTTACGAATCTTGGCTGCGTGGTACCGACGAGAAGTTTCAACGTGAAGGGAGGAAAGTTTAACAGTAACTGAAGGGACTTACGGATGCTTCTTGTTTCCTGTCTTCTAACAGTTACTGCAATAAGGGTTATAATTAAAATGTTGCTATAAAATAAGAGTTTGTGACTGCATTTTTAAAAACTCTTAAAAATAATGTATTCAGTATAAGCTCGTAGATACAATTATGTGCTATACATGCTCAAAAACGACGTTCCCTGTATCTAGAAATGTCGATAATTCGAAATAAAATTAAGCTCCCGAGTTGATTTGAGATACCGGGGCTCCACTGTACATTATAATTAGAAAAATATTTGTCAAAATCAATACTTTTGATTTATTTGGATCAGTCAATATAATAAGAGCTTTGAATTTCCAAGGCTGGACAATTACTGTAGCTACTACCACAATGCAATCATAGGGATGTGCATGTTCAAGAATTCTCTGAGGTAGGCTAACAATCATTTTACCTTAACTGCGCCGGACTGAGTGGCTCAGACGGTTAAGGCGCTGGCCTTCTGACCCCAACTTGGCAGGTTCAATCCTGGCTCAGTCCGGTGGTATTTGAAGGTGCTCAAATACGTCAGCCTCGTGTCGGTAGATTTACTGGCACGTAAAAGAACTCCTGCGGGAATAAATTCCGGCACCTCGGCGTCTCCGAAAATCGTAAACGAGTAGTTAGTGGGACGTAAAACAAATAACATTATTATTATTATTATTAACTTAACTGCTAAAAATTTACGCTTCTCTCCAGCTGATTAGCAATAAAAATCACAATATAAAATACCGTTAATTTTTAATACAATAGCTACCCTTAGAGAGTTTTCCTGCAAGGTGGAAGCAAATATACACTTGTAAAATCGTAATGCGGGCATAAAAAGCAAGTACATTCTCCTGATAAAACGTTAAAAGCGAGGAACCTATAATACTATGCGCTCCTTGACTTTCTTTGAGTGACTGTACATACGTCCTTTATATATTCATTATCTCCTACCATGGGATGTTGTAAAATAGGGATTTGACAACATAATATTACAAAGTAAAAGGAAAGGCATATGCTACGAAATTAAATACGAAAAGTAAAATACTGTATTCTGAGATAGGACAGACAATGTTATAACCATACTTAGAAGACTAATAATATATAAATGCATGATAATAATAAATGACACAAGTTTTTAAAAGTTACAGCTTATCCTTGTTCGACATTTTCGTGGCGGGAAAGTCCTCTTGATTTTTTCTCTAAGAACAGGAAAATATAAAGCTTAGTTCAAGAGCCAGTGCTTTTGCAGTCGCTCATCATATCTAAATTCTGAACATCTGTACGATTCTGGAGGGCGCACCGGTCAGGGCAGTAATAATCCCTAGACAGCGTGGTTATGTTTCTCTCCCTTCAGATGTTACGCCGCAGTTAATTCAATATTGTGTGCCTGCTGTCCAACACGCTGCTTCTTGGTAGTTAAACTTATTATACGCACCGCAGAGTAAACCAGGAGGGTTTCAATGTTTAAAAGGCGGCAGAGTGAATTCCACCAGCAACACAGGAAGTACCATTCTGTACGGGGTATTACACCGAGACCGGCGTCGTCTGTAAATTGGTTTCTAATCTCTTCAGTACGGTACGAGTTAACCAAAACCAAACCCCATGACGCAACAGCTCGACCGCTGATTACATAGTGCCATGTCGTCGGCACGTTGATGAATCCTTTCGACGTTATTCTTGGCTTTCTAGACCGGGACCGCTACCTCACCTTCACTTAGCTCCTCAATTATAATCACGTAGGCAGAGTGATCCTCGAATCAGCTCTCAGATCGAGGTAGAAATTACTGACCTGGGAGAGAATTGAACCCGTGGCCTTCGGGTGAGAGGCAGGCACACTACCTCTACACCGAGGAGCTGTTATAGAACGAGTTAACATTAGGGGAAATAATTGTGTTTTATTTTTTTGCTAGTGGCTTTACCTCGCACCGACACAGATAGGTCTTATGGCGACGATGGGATAAGAAAGGACTAGGAGTTGGAAGGAAGCGGCTGTGGCCTTAATTAAGGTACAGCCCCAACATTTGCCTGGTGTGAAAATGGGAAACCACGGAAAACCATCTTCAGGGCTGTCGACGGCCAACTCGCCCGGTGGGAAATAATTGAAGAGGAAACAGTAGCTCACTGTGAGGAAAGAGTAACTATCACGAAAGCATTCAAGGTTTAAGTCATGATCAATAGGGACGACAATATTCATTTTAAGTGCCGGGCTGAGCGACTCAGACGGTTGAGGAACTAGCCTTCTGACCCCAACTTGGCAGGTTTGATACTGGTTCAGTCCGGTGGTATTTTAAGGTGCTCAAATACATCAACCTCGTGTTGGTAGTTTTACTGGCATGTAAAATATCTCCTGTGGAATTTCGGCGTCTCCGAAAATAGTCGAAAGTAGTTAGTGGGACATAACAGCAATAATATTATACACTCCCAGAAACTGAAAAAGGAAACAGGGTGAACCTTTTTATGTGCACGAATTGTGCAATGAAGATTTTTCTGGTGTGAAAAACATTGCTTCTATAGTCGGTCTTTTTAATCTGACCGCAGTGAAACTGACAGATGTGAAAGTTGTCAATGTTATGAGTGATTCTCCATATTCTACATTTGCGAAGAAGTCCTACAGTGAGGATTTTCAAGAAGTGTAATTAAGGAAAGGAAGATAATTGCAGACATTCTCCTAAAACCAGCATTTCTGTGCAAACCAGAAATAGATCCTAAGAAGAAAGAAGACCTTCAAGATTTACTGGAAAAGAATTTCATTCCAAAGGCTTAAACACACTTCTTTATGTTTTTAATCTGAGTGATAGTTCAAAAGAACTGACATCATCTTCATTTCACTTCTGATGACACTCAGCAGATACCTATTTTCCGTTGTACTGCATTATGCCGTACTATTTCAGTATGTTAGGAGACATGGACGCCGGTGACATAACTATCGCCAACATGATTCCAATTTCTGTCAAGAATGTCACATTTTGATTTATGACGTACTTTAAGCTTAATGTTTGTAGCAACAGTGACATAAGTGCACATGGAGTCTACTCTGAGGCTCATATTGTCTTTTTTGGTAACAGTTAAAATAAATCTGATACACGCATAATTATTGCAATCGTTTACTTTGACACATATTCAAACATGATGTTTGTAAATACATTTTTTTGTCTTGAAATGGCAGCCCTTTAAATCTTTCAAATGCTCGTCCCGAAAACTAACTGTTTTTGAGTTATGACGTTGTTGTGTTTAAGTAGCGATGTGCTTTCAATAAGATCAATAAAACGCTTGAGTAGTCAGTATCATATTTTAATGATGATGATGGCGATTATTATTATTATTATTATTATTATTATTATTATTATTATTATTATTATTATTATTATTATTATTATTATTATCAAACCCCATGTACAACAGTCCCGAAGGGCCATGGCCTACTACACCCTTCCGGGCTTCGAATGGATGACCCACGCATAAGAATGCCTCCACGTAACGGTGTAAACACCCACGGATGAGATTGATTGAAGAACGGGTCGAATTGCTTCACGAGCTTCGAACCGCTTCCCTTCCTACTTTCTGTGCTTGCCCGGGCAGCCTGAGCACTTGGGGGAGTGGTACGTTCGAAAGAAAGAAACAAATACTTAAGATGGAGCCTTATGTCTATAATATGAAAGTAGGATCTCTGGGTTCAAATGCCTAGTGGATACTGCTTAGCACTGCTACAAATGACAAGAATCATAAAATAGGGGTTACGAATACGAATTTATTCAAATACGACATATTAAAGAAGTTGACACAGCTCTATACAAAGAACTCTCCACATATGGGAGGAAAATAAAATAATGATCACTTTAAAATATGAATCGCCCATGGGCGTCGTCTGCATAACGGTATGATTGAGGTTTTTGCGATTTGCTATCGTTCATCTTTCCTCATTAGTTCAGACCGTTCATGAAATTTTTATATTATTCTGTCAATCACACCGTGAGATGATCTGATGTCCCTATTCACAAATTACTTGTTGTTCTTAGCACGAACATAACCGGGGCCTACGCTACATAATTATCATATTAAAAGAAACATTTACATGATACACAAACAAACACACATACCATTTAGCTAAACCCCGGACTCATCATCTATCACCAAGACCACACAACGTGCACATAGGTTCTGTTTGAACTCAAAAATATATGCACATAATTACGAAACATACACTGATATATGGATATATACACTTCATGCACAAAGGAGAGCCATTCCTAGAAAGAAAACAGCATGGTTATCACTGTCTCCGGCCCAAGGCGCACGCCTGGAGCAGCTCGCTCAAGGGCGCCATCATAATCCGGAGTCGAACTGGCCGACTCCCGACCGAGAGGTACTGTGGGTTTCTGTAAATCCCTAGAATAGCTCCAGTCTCATATCACCGGATACCTGGGGGAGATCCCTACTCATTTATTAAATACCTTTAAAAATCACCGTGATATTATCATTATACAAGTATTCTTAGCTAAGCCATTTAAACCAAACAGAGGAGCGCGGGTAGACCCAGAGCTCCAAGTCTTAATACAATGGTGCAAAGGGATCCCTCTGTCACGAGGGCGAGAGCCAGACATTCACAAAAAAAGGAAGGGCGGCCATTCACTTCGCATGGCCATTTCTCATTCATTGGCCACGCCAGATTCTTCTCTCCCTCACACGTCCACCCTTTTCATCTCGGGGACATATATCCATGGCCCACTTCATTTGCTTATTCATATTATCGTGGAATTCCCATGAAATACTCTTTTATTCTCTCCCTTCTCATTATTAACGCTGAACGTCGACTGTGGGCACGATCACTTCTAACTCATCTCATCGTAAATTCCTCGGGCATTCGGCCCTCTCACTACGTCTCATATCGCGTATCTTCTTCCCTTGGGCATAGGGCTCTCATGACCCCTTCAGTCCACCTTTTCACACTCCTCGCTCCTACCACAGGAAATATACCTATATTTAAATCTTCTGACCAAAGATTAGGGACTCCTGCCCCTGGGTCTCACCCCGGCTATAGATAAAAAAAACACTCCAAACCATTCTGGCCAATTAATCAAAAATCACGGGAGACTTGCACATGGTCACTCACACCTACCTAAATAACACAACATATACCTCTCCCGGTCGGGATTTCTTCTTTCTTGCTGTACATGCACTGATTGTATGTGTAAGCTAGGCATGCATTGACTGACTGACCCATGAGTTTCCCCGGCATATACGACAGCCACGTGGGACAGTAGCTACCAACATTTTGACATGGTTTTCCCTGCTCGCCAGCACTATTGTTCCAACCACCCCTAAGGGAAACTCAAATATTCTCCTCACCTTGTTCCCATATTTGCTAGGACATTCTACATATTACTAGAAATATAACCCTCACGATAAGCTAATCATTAAGAAGAAAATGAGTCGTCCGGGAATTTAGCTCCCCTGAATTTACTTCAACTATCTAAAGATCAATAAAGTTTCCATATAGGACATGCATATCTTACAACATTTTGATATTTACAAAGAAAGCTAATCCTATCCCCCGGTTATGTGACATGCTTAGAAATTAGATTTGGACATCAGTCATCTGTTTGGTGGCCGTTGTTTCTCCTTCCACGGGAGACCCATGGTGGAGCTTTAGTTCCGCATGGCTCCGCGGTTGGCGGCGGGCGTGCAGTCCTTCATCCCTGGTCCATACAAGTCCGACATCCTGGGGAACTCGTTCACAGCTGAAATCTTACAGTAATCCAAAATGGGTAACACTTTACACTCGTCACACGGCCTCTATTTCCAGAGTTTACACCACGAATAAGACGGTCTTTCAAATCGCGGCGGGCGCGTTCACAGCAGGGATCGGGTGGCTCACGAGACTCGAGCCCCCTGATTCAAAGTAACACTTTGGGTGATACCAAATTATGAATTTCACTGACTCATTAAAGCCGGCACTGTCTCAGCCGTATTCTGCTACTTGTTTGTAAATTATGCTCGCGGATTAACTAGTTTGACACGCAGCACCGAGACAATTCACCTAGGCTCGTTTGGCCTCCCGTTCACTTCACAAAGGCGTGCTGGACACAATAGCACTTTCAGTAAGCGGTCAAGGGTTTCGGACTGTAAACTGGAGCACCGCGGGACACAGTGTCCGTCTCAACGACCCGCAAAGAACAACTGTCCTCTGTGATGGCCAGCCCGGCCTATATTATCTTGCCCGCCGGAAGCCTGGGGGCGTAAACGTTCACGGTTCATTAACCCCTCAGCGCCGACCTCTATACGTGGTATAGACCCCCTTTTCTTCCGTAGCCGCCGACCTCTATACGTGGTATAGACACATACATGGTTTCGCATTTACGGCTATAGCGCGCAGAGCTTTGGTGTTATGGATATGCAAATTGTTTTGTTTCCAAGAAGACATTTTCGAGTTTATCATTGTTCTAAATAAGAATTGAAAATCATTAAAGTGTAGTTGCTTTTGCAAGGATATGTATTTGTCAATTATGTCTGAGCACCAATCCCTGCTTTTTTAATAGTCCGTTTGCTTCATTCTTTCCCACAGAATAAAATAAAGAAATGATGATCTGAGAAGTTTGTCTTTTCGTGTGATGTTCTTTACTCTAATTTTGTATTAAGAGTGTGGTTTATTTATTATATTTGTCTTTATTTCTCAGCTTGTAGTCTTTTCGTAACTCTCCACGAGTGCTCTGTGTAGGCATCAGTTAGTGCTGCTTTCTGTCATACGACACGAGAAGCAGTTGTGCATGGCATATATCTCGTTTGAAAGACGATGTGTCGACCTTTTAATCTGAAATATGTATCGAGTTGGTTTGATTCGTCATAAATGTTATTCCCCTCATTCATTTTCGTCCTGCCGCTTTCGGTCCCGCTGCAGCTTCATCAGCTTGTGTGACGCACCGCGCTCAATGGCTAGCTCCTGCTGAGAGTAACGTGCTTGAAATATTGTATAATTCAAATGAAAGTTTAGTCGGAAGTAGTAGTGGCAGTATTAGCAGTAGTGATAATGAAATAGATGATGTGGCTGTGGCCGATACAGTGGTAAATGATGAGAGTGACGATGAGGAGGACCCAGTACTTGAAAATTTCGTGTAGGAGACTATAGATACCCAAACAGGTCAAAGGGAAGTTTTCAACAGTGAATTATGATTCCTAGATTCTCCAATAATATTTAGACAAGTCACAGGGACACACATTGAGCAGTTATCTTATCAGTTTCAGCTGATGGAAGGTTTATTTACGTAGTACAAAATACGCTTCTCGGGCGGGAAACGAAATATTCAAGGCCGGCGCGCATCAGATAATACAGTTCCAAGGTTGCAGGAAATACGTTTTATCAGGAAATTAGCACCCAAGAGTGAGAAATCCAAACCTCAGAGATGTTGTATCGCGTGTTCAAAACACGGTGAAAAGAAGACATCGGTGTACTGCTGCCAGGAGTGTGCCTTGGGTCTCTGTCTCGAAGAGTGCTTCGAACTCTATCACACTGAACTAAATTACCAAGGAAATGTGAAACAATTATGTAATTATCTTCATGTACATAGTTGTACCATAAGGAATTCCAAATTTCGTGAATATCGGGCTACTCTTATACTAGTAGTAACGCTTTAAGTGAATCAATGTATTTCAGTCGCGCGTAGCTGAAATCTCATCCGGCCGCGGGGTAGGAAGTTCTTTAAACGGCTGCGACGCTGAGGGGTTAAGAACAAGAGCTCCTTTCATTCCAAGAATTGAAGACATTTAAATAGTGCATCTTGCAGCCCTCTGTCTCCTCTTTCATTTGAGCAAGGCGTGCTGGACCTACGATCGGCAGTTTTTATGTAATTTGCTTCCCGCCTTTGATTAATTCATAGCGTCCTTTGGGGGGTGGAGTCATCTTTTGAGCGCGACTCTTAGCTTGGGTGACGCCGTTGTATTCACATGTGTTAGCGATATATTACATCTGGACAGCTGGTGACCTCATTTCTTCCCCTGAATAAGTTATTACATATTTTTAGTCTGGGAACCGCAGAAAATTCCGCTCTATTCAATGGTGTGTCTCACATAATTTTCCTATGTCTGGATCAAAATATCATTCCATTTTTTACGCGCCAAAATCCGACGTTGGCACCCGTGACACGTGCATAAAAAACCGGAAGTTCCTTATGTTAGTATGGAACTCTGGGAAGCTAAGCCACACCTCGGGGCGTATCTGACTACTCCAGCATCGCGTCCCCTTCTATCTCTCTCTGCAAGTTGAGAGGGTATTTCCGCGGGGGCTTGGCTCTTGCTCTGTCTTCCCTTTGTTTTGCAGGCGCTCTATCGCGGGTTCCATTCTGGCCGGACGCCGCTCGATCCCCTTCGCCCATACTGCTACCAATGACGCGACCTTTAGGAGTAATTTTTAATGGAGTAGAAAGGCCCATATCATTCCCATGAGCTGTACAGGACACTGTACGGTTTCATTCTCCTCCTGCTTCATCAAAGAAAAATCACGAACCCGGGATTTTTCTTTCCCTTTCAACTGTCTCGGAAAGTAGTCACTGATGATGTTCGCGTAATTGATAGACCCTCTCGGTCAACTCTGTGTTATCCAGTTGTATCTGGTAGCATAGATTAATTAAAGCGTTCCTAAGACCGGTCCTCTCAGAGCATTCTGGACAATCTTCACAGGCTGATGCCTCGGACTCGCTCCCTTCTTCCAAAACAATGTGATTCACGGCATCATCTTCTTCATCGGCTTCCATTCCTACCATTGGATCCGGGTTGTCCTCGTCATCCTCGGCTTCTCCTGGTTCTTCTTCCTCCGGACCTTCTTCAGGGTGTTGTCCTGGGGCGTGGTACAATTTGGTTATCCGCAGCGTTGTAAGTGGTCTCTGTTCTTCCGTCCATTGACTGTACTTCGTAAGTGTTATTCTCTAGGTTCCGATGAAGGGTTCTGTAAACTATGGTAATAATTCCTCGCTGTCATGCTCTTCTCGGCTTATGCCTGGACATCTTGCACCGTTGTCCTCACACAAGTTCAGTTTTACTCTTCCTGGGCTCCCGCTGATTCCAAATTGGTCTCATCTGATGCATAATTAATAATATATTCGTGCCCCCATAAAAATATGTGGCGAGAAAAAAAATTGCTCACACCTATGGTGAAATTTATTTACATAATATACAGTTTCTCGTGCGACCACAATTCGCTATCAATCCTGTAGATCCTCTCTTCGCCCTCCGGGATCGTAATCTGAGACGTGGGGGTCTGATTGGATGCCCCTGCCTCTGCCTTCCTTAGGATGAGGTTCACAACTCTTCCCTTCTTTCTTCTTTCCTGTGCTAACGTTCCCGTAGCTACACTGGTCCTCCTTCTTCCGAGCTCTATTATTACGTAAGGTACGCTGCACGGGTCGCGATCTCATGGTCCTTCCGTAGCGTCGCTCCTCTCTTCCTGACTGCAATTTCCTCCGTCTAGTGAACCATCCGTACTTGTAGCGGTATCGTCTTTTACGTCGACCTAATACATTCTTCTTCCTTCTTCTGGGCTGAGATACCCAGTTCGATTCTCCAGCTGGTTGAAACTGTTTGTTCTCCATCACCTGTTCACTTAGCTCCGTACGAGAATTAGCGCTCGTACTTACTTCTCCCATTACATTTACATTAGCGACCTTTCTTTCATTATACGCTAGGGATACGCCTGTCGCCTCTTGTCCACTCACAATGCCCTGGGTACCTAAAGATAGCTCGCCCCCTTCTTTCAGCTCTGCTCCCAGATGACCCAATGTCTTCCTTTCTTCTTTGGAGTTCACTACCTGCTCCCAGCAGTTTGTGTCCCCCTGTTCCACGGCTACCGCTATGTCCATTAGCGAGTCACACTCCCTGGCTCCATTCTTTGACCTTTCCATCTCGAACTTCTTTTCGACATCTGGGGTCGCATCTCTTTCCACTAAGTCTTCCGGTTTGAGTTCGATATCTGCCTGATGTAGACGTGACTCCCTATCTTCTAGTACTGAGTTCGACTCCCCAGTACCTTCAACTGACGCTCCTATGTCATTAGCCGTTCTCGCTGTTCCTGCTCTTACCAATTCAGTTTCTACTTCTTCTCTCGACTCCAGATGGCTTACCACGACGTCATATATTATCTCCACTATTTCTTCCACTCTTGAGTACAATCCGCCAGCCATGTCACTCAACTCCGAGCCTGGTGGTCGCCGTACGTCAGTTCCATCTATCTTGACGTCACCTTGGGTTTCGGATGCATTTATTTCGGCATCCCTTTTAGTGGGCACCTTCTCTACTCCGTTATTCCTATCTGCTTTCACTATATGTTCTGTAGAAACTCGACAGATTCTTCCTACTCCCATTCCTTCGGTCATCTCCTTCCGTAGCTTCTCGACCTCATCGTACATCTGCGTCTGTACCTCTTTGAATTTGATTGTCGCAGTATCCTGCACTTGGGCTATGCCGTTCCTGAGTTCATTCGCCACTTTGTTGAGGGACTCCGTCGTCTGCGTCCTTAGTTCTCGGACTTCCGCTTTGGTATCCTGCACGTCTCTTGCAACATCCTCTACGCGGGTGCTCACCTTCTCCATCTCTTCCTCGCACGCGCTTACCCTGGTGTCCGTCACGTCGATCCTATTTGTCACCCTAATCTCCACTTGCTTTATTCGCTGGATGACGTCATCTAACGCCTCGGTCATCTTCGCCTCCAATCTCGCGGCGTTTTCGTCGCTGCGTTCACAACCTAATCTCATATCCTCTGCGAGCTCGTCTAACGAAGCCTTATACGAAGCCGCCTGAGCCTGGCGAAGCTCTGACTGCCTGTCAAACTGCGCCTTAAAGCCTGCTGCCTGATTGCCTAATTGTTCTTTGAAATGTTCCTTTAAAAATTCTCCCTGCTTCTCGAACTGCGCTTTAACATCCGCTGCCTGCTGATTTAATTGTTCCCTTAAGCCTTCCTTGTGTTCTGCCAATAACTGGCACATCATATCCCTCATGACCTCCATGTCCATATTAAATTCAATCTTGGAGAAAGCGGATCTCCCGTGGGCAGAAAATGACCACCGGTGATCGACAGAAAGCATAGATACATTCAAATATTTAATACAAATTTCAGCGTGACATAACTTTACTCGAAATTCCAACAAATCAATCCAAACTGGGCCTACAAACGGCTTGTGTCACGCCCCCTACCATATTAACGTCACAATTCATTGTATAGGAAATTTCATCATATCACTCGACAATAATAATAACAATAATTCTACGTTAGCCCTTAACCTGGAATAAGTTTTCCAGTCTCGCGCGCGGCCTACCGTGGGCTCGATTTTACGTATGCTGGAAACATGGCATACCCCAGTCACAAATGGATGTTATCACCTTGAGATTGGTAAGATGACGTTAGCAGACAATTACCCGTCTCAAACTGGCAACATCGCATCCGTCACTGCGCAAAAATTAGAGCATGGGTTGAGGTACCCTGCTCTATTCGCGGCGTCTAAAGCCCTCTCGAAAAATATTTATATCTGCCAAATGTTGTTACCTCAGCGCACAATCTTTGGCTGATACCCGTAACTGGCGAAATTTGAAGAATTTTGCCGGCCGTTTTAACCTCACACTGAGAGAACCATACATTGTCTCCCAACGAACTGACAACTTCATAGTCTGTCCCGGGTACCAATTTTAATTTATGAGCGACACTCATGCGGATTTCCACTTAAACTGGTCATATGATTTTTCTGTTCTTGTCATTTTCCTATCCTATTTATTATTCACGTCGCTCCCTTTCATGGCTGATCTTGTGTGAGTTATCATCACGAGTTGTGACTTACGCACACCCGTACGATGAGTATCACACAATCAGAACAACCCTTGCAGTATCCAATCTATAATTATGAATCTTAGCACTTCGGACATGTGCTTAACCTCTCCATCCGTTCGGTTACGTGGCGGGTACTCCATTCCAAATAACTGCCAACCCGTTCGATACCAAATGTAATCAGATTGTGGCACGAACCTGGCAATTTGACTCCATCATAGCACACTATCCTCCCTGTGGGCGGCCTATCTCTTACTAAAAATGCTCCAGCGTAAACTATAAACAATGGCCTGCCACGAATGGCGCCAAATATACACCCTTCCGGGCTTCGAATGGATGACCCACGCATAAGAATGCCTCCACGTAACGGTGTAAACACCCACGGATGAGATTGATTGAAGAACGGGTCGAATTGCTTCACGAGCTTCGAACCGCTTCCCTTCCTACTTTCTGTGCTTGCCCGGGCAGCCTGAGCACTTGGGGGAGTGGTACGTTCGAAAGAAAGAAACAAATACTTAAGATGGAGCCTTATGTCTATAATATAAAAGTAGGATCTCTGGGTTCAAATGCCTAGTGGATACTGCTTAGCACTGCTACAAATGACAAGAATCATAAAATAGGGGTTACGAATACGAATTTATTCAAATACGACATATTAAAGAAGTTGACACAGCTCTATACAAAGAACTCTCCACATATGGGAGGAAAATAAAATAATGATCACTTTAAAATATGAATCGCCCATGGGCGTCGTCTGCATAACGGTATGATTGAGGTTTTTGCGATTTGCTATCGTTCATCTTTCCTCATTAGTTCAGACCGTTCATGAAATTTTTATATTATTCTGTCGATCACACCGTGAGATGATCTGATGTCGCTATTCACAAATTACTTGTTGTTCTTAGCACGAACATAACCGGGGCCTACGCTACATAATTATCATATTAAAAGAAACATTTACATGATACACAAACAAACACACATACCATTTATCTAAACCCCGGACTCATCATCTATCACCAAGACCACACAACGTGCACATAGGTTCTGTTTGAACTCAAAAATATATGCACATAATTACGAAACATACACTGATATATGGATATATACACTTCATGCACAAAGGAGAGCCATTCCTAGAAAGAAAACAGCATGGTTATCACTGTCTCCGGCCCAAGGCGCACGCCTGGAGCAGCTCGCTCAAGGGCGCCATCATAATCCGGAGTCGAACTGGCCGACTCCCGACCGAGAGGTACTGTGGGTTTCTGTAAATCCCTAGAATAGCTCCAGTCTCATATCACCGGATACCTGGGGGAGATCCCTACTCATTTATTAAATACCTTTAAAAATCACCGTGATATTATCATTATACAAGTATTCTTAGCTAAGCCATTTAAACCAAACAGAGGAGCGCGGGTAGACCCAGAGCTCCAAGTATTAATACAATGGTGCAAAGGGATCCCTCTGTCACGAGGGCGAGAGCCAGACATTCACAAAAAATGGAAGGGCGGCCATTCACTTCGCACGGCCATTTCTCATTCATTGGCCACGCCAGATTCTTCTCTCCCTCACACGTCCACCCTTTTCATCTCGGGGACATATATCCATGGCCCACTTCATTTGCTTATTCATATTATCGTGGAATTCCCATGAAATACTCTTTTATTCTCTCCCTTCTCATTATTAACGCTGAACGTCGACTGTGGGCACGATCACTTCTAACTCATCTCATCGTAAATTCCTCGGGCATTCGGCCCTCTCACTACGTCTCATATCGCGTATCTTCTTCCCTTGGGCATAGGGCTCTCATGACCCCTTCAGTCCACCTTTTCACACTCCTCGCTCCTACCACAGGAAATATACCTATATTTAAATCTTCTGACCAAAGATTAGGGACTCCTGCCCCTGGGTCTCACCCCGGCTATAGATAAAAAAAACACTCCAAACCATTCTGGCCAATTAATCAAAAATCACGGGAGACTTGCACATGGTCACTCACACCTACCTAAATAACACAACATATACCTCTCCCGGTCGGGATTTCTTCTTTCTTGCTGTACATGCACTGATTGTATGTGTAAGCTAGGCATGCATTGACTGACTGACCCATGAGTTTCCCCGGCATATACGACAGCCACGTGGGACAGTAGCTACCAACATTTTGACATGGTTTTCCCTGCTCGCCAGCACTATTGTTCCAACCACCCCTAAGGGAAACTCAAATATTCTCCTCACCTTGTTCCCATATTTGCTAGGACATTCTACATATTACTAGAAATATAACCCTCACGATAAGCTAATCATTAAGAAGAAAATGAGTCGTCCGGGAATTTAGCTCCCCTGAATTTACTTCAACTATCTAAAGATCAATAAAGTTTCCATATAGGACATGCATATCTTACAACATTTTGATATTTACAAAGAAAGCTAATCCTATCCCCCGGTTATGTGACATGCTTAGAAATTAGATTTGGACATCAGTCATCTGTTTGGTGGCCGTTGTTTCTCCTTCCACGGGAGACCCATGGTGGAGCTTTAGTTCCGCATGGCTCCGCGGTTGGCGGCGGGCGTGCAGTCCTTCATCCCTGGTCCATACAAGTCCGACATCCTGGGGAACTCGTTCACAGCTGAAATCTTACAGTAATCCAAAATGGGTAACACTTTACACTCGTCACACGGCCTCTATTTCCAGAGTTTACACCACGAATAAGACGGTCTTTCAAATCGCGGCGGGCGCGTTCACAGCAGGGATCGGGTGGCTCACGAGACTCGAGCCCCCTGATTCAAAGTAACACTTTGGGTGATACCAAATTATGAATTTCACTGACTCATTAAAGCCGGCACTGTCTCAGCCGTATTCTGCTACTTGTTTGTAAATTATGCTCGCGGATTAACTAGTTTGACACGCAGCACCGAGACAATTCACCTAGGCTCGTTTGGCCTCCCGTTCACTTCACAAAGGCGTGCTGGACACAATAGCACTTTCAGTAAGCGGTCAAGGGTTTCGGACTGTAAACTGGAGCACCGCGGGACACAGTGTCCGTCTCAACGACCCGCAAAGAACCACTGTCCTCTGTGATGGCCAGCCCGGCCTATATTATCTTGCCCGCCGGAAGCCTGGGGGCGTAAACGTTCACGGTTCATTAAGAACAAGAGCTCCTTTCATATCAAGAATTGAAGACATTTAAATAGTGTATCTTGCAGCCCTCTGTCTCCTCTTTCATATGAGCAAGGCGTGCTGGACCTACGATCGGCAGTTTTTATGTAATTTGCTTCCCGCCTTTGATTAATTCATAGCGTCCTTTGGGGGGTGGAGTCATCTTTTGAGCGCGACTCTTAGCTTGGGTGACGCCGTTGTATTCACATGTGTTAGCGATATATTACATCTGGACAGCTGGTGACCTCATTTCTTCCCCTGAATAAGTTATTACATATTTTTAGTCTGGGAACCGCAGAAAATTCCGCTCTATTCAATGGTGTGTCTCACATAATTTTCCTATGTCTGGATCAAAATATCATTCCATTTTTTACGCGCCAAAATCCGACGTTGGCACCCGTGACACGTGCATAAAATCCGGAAGTTCCTTATGTTAGTATGGAACTCTGGGAAGCTAAGCCACACCTCGGGGCGTATCTGACTATTCCAGCATCGCGTCCCCTTCTATCTCTCTCTGCAAGTTGAGAGGGTATTTCCGCGGGGGCTTGGCTCTTGCTCTGTCTTCCCTTTGTTTTGCAGGCGCTCTATCGCGGGTTCCATTCTGGCCGGACGCCGCTCGATCCCCTTCGCCCATACTGCTACCAATGACGCGACCTTTAGGAGTAATTTTTAATGGAGTAGAAAGGCCCATATCATTCTCATGAGCTGTACAGGACACTGTACGGTTTCACTACCAAGCGACCGCTACTCAGCACGAAAACCTGCAGATTATGAGGTGTCTTGTGGTCACCACAACGAATTGTCTCGCCCGTTATTCTTGGCTCTCTAGTCCGGGTCCGAAATCTTACCGTCAGATACCTCCTCAACTGTAATCACTTAGGTTGAGTGGACAGCGAACCAGCCATGAGATTCAGGTACAAATCTCTGACCTGGCCAAAATTCGAACCAGGGGGCCTTCGGGTAAGAGGCAAGCACGCTACCCCTACACCGCGGGTCTGGCATTATTATTATTATTATTATTATTATTATTATTATTATTATTATTATTATTATTATTCCAGGATTTCTGTGGATCACTGAGGATTAAAAAGCGCCTGGAGTGAACAAGGATTAACTACAGCGGAATTTAAATTAAAAATTTCAAATTTTATTTCTTTCCGTTTTTTAGATTGAATTTGGAGAAATACAAAATTTGAATGAATGAGAACCATATAATGGGCTCTTAAGCTCTAACAGTATAGTGGACTCAAAACTCCGAATATCAGGTACGAAACGTATATGTTCATTTACACAAAAATGAGCTGGAAACCGAGCTCGATAGCTGCATTCACTTAAGTGCGGCCAGTGTCCAGTATTCGGGAGATAGTAGGTTTGAACCCCACTGTCGGCAGCCCTGAAGATGGTTTTCCGTGGTTTCCTATTTTCACACCAGGCAAATGCTGGGGCTGTACTTTAATCAAGGCCGCGGCCGCTTCCTTCCCAGTCCTAGCCCTTTCTTGTCCCATCGTCGCCATAAAACATATCTGTGTCGGTGCGACGTAAAGCCAATAGAAAAAAAAGAGCTTAAATGCTCTTGGCAGGTACAAAATTTACAGGAGTATGATTTACTCCTATCATTTACACTACCGGAGTGTCTGCGCTCCGAATATAGTCCAGCCTCGCAGATGCATCAATTTCATATGGCGCACATAAGTTACACGCTACAAACTATCGGTTGTCCTCAGTTACAGTATTTTTGCCCCGATGTGGGCTCACCTATTGCTCAACAGTTATATAATTTACTGTTTGCCAAAGGGAACTAACACCAGAAGCACTTACTGAATAAACAGAGGCATGGTTGCACATACCATATGGCCTTAATGACAAAAGAAAAACGTTGGTTGTAACCGGCCATAAACAAAATGCTAGGAGGCGAAACAACAGGAAATGAATATATATACAGTGCTTTGGGTAATTCGGGTGAACTCATAATAAATTCCTGGAAATCACAGAAGAGGTGGAAGGGATGTTTTGAAAATTTTCTCAACGTAAAGGGAAATCTCCCTAGTGATATCGCGAACAACCGAGCTCATGGGGAACAGGACAATGGTGTTGTACTGTTACGCTTGATGAAGTGGAAAGGATGGTAAATGAACTCCAGTGTAATAAAATGGCAGGAATAGATTAAATTAGACCTGAAATGGCAAACAATGTTGTGGGAAGGATTCATCGTTCGATGACATTTACATGGAGTGTTAGTAAGATACCTTCTGATTTGATAAAGGCAGTAATTGCACTCATCTATAAGCAACGGAACAGGAATAATGGAAACAACTATCAAGGTATCTCATTTATCAGTATACTAGGCAAAGTGTTCGCAGGCATCTTGGAAAAGAGGTTGCGATGAGTGGTTGAGAGGAAGTTGGATAAAATCCAGTGTGGTTTCAGACTATAGAGGAGCTCTCAGGATGAGATTTCCAGTTTGCGCTAGTTAACTGAAAAGTGCTGCGAGAGGAATACAGGTTATATTGATGTTTCGTAGATCTAGAGAATGCATATGACACAGTGCCGAAGGAAAAGATGTTCGCCGTACTGGGGGCTATGGATTAAGAGGATATTATTAAAATCAATCAAAGGCATTTATGTTGACAAATGGACTGCACTAAAAATTGGTGGTAGAATGAGTTTTTGTTCATGGTACCTACAGGGGTTAGACAAGGCTGCAATCTTTTACCTTTATTGTTCATGGTTTACATGGTCATCTGCTGAAAAGTAAAAAGTAGCAGGGAGGCACTCAGTGAGGTGGAAATGCAGTAAGCGGTTTGGGTTATGCTGACGACTTGGTCTTAATGTCAGATTGTGCCGAAAGCCTACAGTCCAATATCTTGGAACTTAAAAATAATTTGAATGAATATGGTATCAAAATTAGCTTTGCTAAGACTAAATTGATGCCAGTAGGTACGAAATCCAAGGGAATTGAATGTCAGATTGGGGATACAAAGCTGGAACAGGTACATAATTTAGGATGCGTGTTCTTCCAGGATGGTAGTATTGTAAGTGAGATGGAATCAAGGTGCAGTAAAGCCAATACAGTTATCCCGTAGTTGCGATCAAGAAGGAAATCAGGTCCCTGACGGAACTATCCTTACATTGGTCTGTTTTCAGGCCAACTTAATTTTATGGTAATGAAAGCTGGTTGGACTCAGGATATCTTTTTCATGCATTAGAAGTAAAAGACATGAAATTAGAGAGAGTGTTTGTTGGTAAAATAGATGGGAACAATGACAGGAGGATACTGGGAATGAGAAGATAAAGGCTAAGTTGTACATATAAATCGGTTACGGTGGTGGGATCAGATGAGATGAATGGAGGACTATAATCGGCTTTGATGCGGAGGGTAAGAGAAGTAGAGGGAGAACAATACGACGATGGTTGGCCTCAGTTTCTAAAGATGTAAATATAAGAGGCATAGACTAAACGGGGCCACAGAACAAATAGAGAATTTTGGTGGCGTTTAGCCTAGTAAATTCACAGATGCTTGCAGAATGAAAGCTGAAAGGCATGAAGGTCTATAGCGAGGTATTGAAATGAAATTCTACAGCCTATTTTCAGTCATTCGACCTAGTCAATAACGGAATGAATGGAGCCCCCATCCAGCGGCGAGGATAGAAACTGTGCCGGCTGCTGAAGCCTATCGCAATCACCTGAGGCAATGATTAATGGTTGATGGATGGAATGAATTGATATTGTAGGGAGTTGCTGGAATGAAATATGACAGGGAAAACCAGAGTACCGGCGAAAAACCTGTCCCGCCTCCGCTTTGTCCAGCACAAATCTCACATGGAGTGACCGGATTTTGAGCCACGGAAGCCAGCGGTGAGAGCCCGGCGAGCTGCCACTTGAGCCACGGAGGCTCCCTATAAAGGGGTATTGTTATTATTATTATTATTATTATTATTATTATTATTATTATTATTATTATTATTATTATTATTATTATGTGCGTATGGACCCAATGGATCACGCAAAGCTCTAACGATTCTGTTTTCTGAGTTGCCAAACAGCTCTCATCCTTTCTCCGTGGATCCTTTTTCGTTCTTCTGTCCACTTTGCTCCAGTCTTCTTTTTCACTTCGTTCTCTGATTGCACATTCCATCCAATAATTTTTTTCCTGTAGAGGTTTCTGTCCGCGGTGTCAGTTGAGTTCATATGGGCTTTTTCCAGATCCTTCACTTCCAGTACCCATGGAATATCTTTTAGATGTTCTATGTAGGTGAGAATCTTGTGTGTCAGTCTACTTGCCGGCAGTCTGTGAACGTGCCCATAAAATTTCAGACGTCTTTTGCGGATGTCTGCTGTAATGTTGGAAAGCTCTTCTGTCACTTTGCGTGACCTCAGTCTATATCCATCTTCTGTTTTTCGGGGGCCGAGAATTTTCCTCAGGATTCTTCTAAAATGTTTTCTAGGTCACCTTTCCCACTTAGTGTAAGGGTCTCACTGGCATATAAGACTTCGGGCTATATGGTTAGCGTGCTGGCCTTTGGTCACAGGGGTCCCGGGTTCGATTCCCGGCAGGGTCGGGAATTTTAACCATAATTGTTTAATTTCGCTGGCACGGGGCCTGGTGTATGTGTCGTCTTCATCATTTCATCCTCATCATGACGCGCAGGTCGCCTACGGGAGTCAAACCTAAAGACCTGCACCTGGCGAGCCGAACATGTCCTCGGACACTCCCGGCACTAAAAGCCATACGCCATTTCATTTCATTTCATTTCACTGTATTATGGTGTCTGATCTTTGCATGGCGGGACAAGCACCTTTTATTGTATATGTTGTGAACCCTACCGTAGGATTTCCGAAATTTTTGTAGGCGAATTTTCTGGGCAGCCTTCTCGCCTCCCGTTGGCTCAAGTATTTCTCCCAAGTAGTTGAAGTGTGGTACTCGGTTGATATGCCCATATGTCGTGTTCAAATTTTGGATTCTAGTTTAGAGCAGAAGAACTTGGTCTTTTCCGTCACCTTGTCGGACGCCAGTTTTAATCGGGAATGGTTTGGAGATAGTGTCAGTGAGTGTTGCCTTGATGAGGTTGAGGGTCTTGGAATCAAGCCTCAGTTCCTCAAGAATAACGAAGAGAGACTGTCGAACAACCGATTCGTACGCTTTCCTGAAGTCAACAAAATTATAGATGACCGGTTTGTTCCTCAATGCCTTCATTTTTCAAGTTGTTCTTGTGTTCTCTTCAAAAGGGAATCCGAAAGAATTTTTATGTCACTTGGAGAAGAGAAATGCCTCTGTAATTGTTCACGTCAGTCTTATCTCCCTTTTTGTGTAATGGGTGGATGAGGGCACACTTCCAATGCTGAGGTAATTTTTCCGATTGCCAGATATCTGTAACGATTTGAGTGAGTTCCTTGAGGGAGTTAGGTCCAATAGTTTTCAGAAGTTCCGCAATGATGCCATCTTCTCCGTAGGTCCTATTGCTTTTAAGTTTGAGGATGTGGTCGCGGATTTCTTCCTCTGTCGGTGGTGGTGATTCTGGGAAAGTATGCCTTGAGTTTTTTGATGTAATCTTGTGTGGGTCTCTGGACAGTTGAGGAGATCAGCGAAGTAAAGTGCTAGTTCCTGACAATTTTCCTGATTACTGAGTGCAAGTTTTCCATCTGATGTTTTGAAAGCCAGCTTTTAGGAGCATACCCACGGACTTGTCCTCCGAATTCCCTGTAGAAATCTCGTACGTTGTAGTTACGAAAGTTATCTTCAATCGAGTCCAGTTGTTGCTTCAAGTGTTTTCTCTTGACCTGCCTGATGATTTTAGCTACTCGTTTTCTGGATTCATTGAAATATGTTCGGTTTTCTGGTGATTTCTTGCTGTTGTATTTCTGGAATGCTTCTTTTCGTTCTTTCAAGACACGTTCACATTCAGAATTCCACCAAGGGTGTTTAGTATTCTTTTTCAGGGGAATTTGTTCTCGAGCTTTCTGGATGATGTTGTTGCGAAATTTCTCCCAGGTGCCTGCATGTTCCCTTTCCCACACTTCTTGCAGATTAGTGTTTCGAATCTGTGTCGTGTTAACTTCGGTATGTGTGACCTCTTATGATGAATTTTCTTCCGGGTGAATTTTACCTTTATTCTCACTAGGTAGTGAACGGAATCGACGTTTGCTCCTCGGCTTACCTGTACATCATGTACCTCTCTCTGCATGGGATGAGAGATGGCGATGTGATCGATTTGAAATTCACCGATCCCTGCAACGGGAGACCTCCAGGTCTTCTGTTTCCGTGGAGATTTTCTCAGAGAAGTTCACATGATTTTAAGATTGTTTTGTTGACACATTTCAATGCGTCTCAGTCCGTTTTTGTTAGTGAATTTGTGAGCAGGGAATTTGCCAACAGTTTTCTGGTGTTCTTTTTATTTACCAATTTGTGCGTCAAAGTCGCCCAGCAAAATTTTTGTATCCTCTTTTGGAATCTTCGCCATGATTTTCTCGTAGCCCAGAATACATCAGTTATTTGCAGTTCTTTTTTATTGTCCGCGTTAGTGGGTGCATGTGCGTTCACTATTGTTTATTATTATTATTATTATTATTTTTATTATTATTATTATTATTATTATTATTATTATTATTATTATTATTATTATTATTATTATTATTATTATTATTATCTTTCTTTCAATGGATGACTGAAAGGGAAAAATTATTTACAACGTAATTCTGTCCCTGCATGTTGGCGATAAGAATAAATCATTCAGTCACCACTGATCTGCATTTAGGGCACTCTCCAAAGTGAGTACTTGCTACATCTTTGGACAATAGACATATTTATCCCACATTCAGCGGATATTGGTTTACAATTACGAAACTAAACAACCCAACAGATATGAGTATAATTATCCCACCAACTGGAGATGTGGATATCTACAGAAATGCCACGAAAGCCTTGAAAATGGATTCTAAATACGATGCTGTTGGTAGCTAAAAATTAAATTCGATATCCGATATGCGCAGTGTAGCATATGATCACAGTGTTACTACATAGTTCGTAATTAGTTTTAAGGGTTGATGCTATTTCCTGCGTCGCCTCCTTGCACACGCCAATAGCTGAGACCACGGCCGCATACCAAGTAGGCCTTGAACGTGAGGCACATGCTATCTCACCAGTCGATACGCATCCTGCGTAAGCTGGCTTTGGGGCTTCGAAGCGTGCCCAGAGTACTTTAGTGGTTCATTACAGGTAAACCAGCTCCACCGAAAGTCATTTAATATCAAATATTGTTCGAAGCAAAATGTCCTTCTTTTTGGAAACTTTTTTCAACCATTAAATGAAATAATAATAATAATAATAATAATAATAATAATAATAATAATAATAATAATAATAATAATAATAATAATAATAATAATAATAATAACGTAATTGGCATTACGTGCCACTACATACTTTAACGGTTTTCAGAGATTCCGAGGTGCCGGAATTTAGACCCGCAGTGGTTCTTTTACGTGGCAGTAAATCTACCGACACGAGGCTGACGTATTTGAGCGCCTTCAAATACCACCGAACTGAGGCAGGATCGAACCTGCCAAGTTGGTTCTCAGAAGGCCAGCGCTTCAGGAGACTGAACCACTCAGCTCGAGCCCGTTAATATCATGAAAATGTATTAAATTTTGACTATAAGCAAGATTACAGTTTTATGTGACTGTAGTTATTCCACTATTTAATTGAAAAGTTTAGAGACCTAAATGTAACTATGTATTTTTTCTTTGTAGACTATTCCAAGTCATATGATTCGATGAATGTGGGAAATATTTGGACGGTATCGGTGTACAGAAACATAAGCTGGGTCTGCAAAGCATATCGTCGTTGCCGGGACAAAACTTCCTGTGTGATAATATGTTTTGGAGATATACTGACCCGCAGCACATACATTATGAAGAGCGAGAATACCTTGACAGTATTCACACGATATTGCACCTTAGATGACAGAACCTTACCAGCCAAAGTTCTAAGCTAAAATTATTTCACATAGGAGGTTTTGTCCCGGCAGCGACGATATACGACAACAACATAGCAACAATAAGAAATGATGGTGCATAATTTTAGGTAAATTATGCAGAGGCAAGAGTTAGGCAACGAAAGTGATTACCTCCAAGTTGCAGACCATTGTCAACCGCTTTTTAAGGAAGATTTTAAATATCTACTGGCTGGAAGTAATCTCCAATCATGAACTATGGAGAACGACGGGTGAAACCGAGATGGCCATACAGATAAAGCGGCGGAAATGGAAATGGATAGGACATACGTTGAGGAAAGGGAATGAAGCCATTGAGAGAGAGACACTGGATTAGAACCCGCAGGGTAAAAGGAGGAGGAGAAGGCCCAAACAAACGTGGCGAAGATCTGTACACATGAAGGCAATGGAAGAACGCAAGACCTGGAGAGAGGTGAAGAGATTGACTGACAACAGGATCAGATGGAGATGCTTTGTTGATTCCCTATGTTCCACAAGGAACAACAGTATTTAAGTCAAGTAAGTCAAGAGTTAGGCAGGGTTACCTTCTTTCACCACCATTCTCCAATACCTACAGTGAACAGAAAATAATAGAGGTAATTGGTATCTGGAAGATGGTATCGTTGTAAGTGGTGCAGTAGGATGGTGGTGGTCTTCCGTGGTTTCCCATTTTCACACCAAGCAAAGGCTGGGGCTGTACTCTAATTAAGGCCACGGTCACTTACTTCCCACACCTATCCCTTCCCTATGCGAAAGTCGCCATAAGACCTATCTGTATCGGTGTGACGTAAAGCAAATTGTCAATTTATATACAACAATTGCAGGTAAGCTGACGAAACTGTCATCATAGTATCATAGTTAACTCTCAAGAACACGTGGAGGAAATAATGCAGAAGCTTCAAGCGAAGAAAGAACAAAGCGAAATGGGATAGAACTAATAAAGCTTAACCTTGCACCATCGGTTTCTATGAGGTTGTTACAAATTTCACCCGTCTCGGTTTTCTATCATACGGGAGATAGCAGCAACGGTGGCTGTAAAGATGGAATCAAATGTTGTCTGACAATCGCCAAAAACTCGGTATAATAATTTCGTGTGGCTATTCCTAGCCTGGTGAAGCCCTTGTAAGGCAGACCCTCCGACGAGGGTGGGCGGCGTCTGCAGTATATGGAAACTGCTTGCCTTTGTATTTAAGGATAATATTGTGTGTGGTGAATGAGTCGCAGGAAAGTTAGGACAGTAAACAGTCCCCAAACCAAGGGAAATAATCATTTAAGGATAAAACCCCCAACCCAGCCGTAAATCGAACCGGGGCCCTCTGAGGTGAAGGTGACTACACTGACCATTCAGCCGAGGAGCCGGACAGAAGCACGGTGATCAAACTAAACAAAATATAGAAAGATTCAGTAATCACTCTGAACTTCGCACTCAAGCTAATTCAGACCCTAATTTTCCCATAGCAACCTACGCCACTGAGACACGGACGTTCAAAGTTATTGAAATGTGGGTATACAGAAGGATACTGGGAATATCGTGGACAGAGCATAGCTCATAGAACAACAACAAATTGGAGATAGATTTTCCTCTAGAATTAGCAGAAGATATCTGAAATACTTTGGTCACCTTATGAGCCGAACGAACAACCTACAAAGTGCTCGGAAAGGTAAATGGTAAGTGGCCGAGAGGACAGCGACCTACACAATAGCTGGATCAACTGGTCTCACTGACTTGTCTGAGCCTATATGAAGCCGTACTAGTAGCCCAAGACGGAGAAGCCTGAAGAATCACGACCGAGGCAGCGACATCATAATGTCACTGTACCTTCAGGAGGAAGAATGGAAATAGAGAGATATTGTGATCATATCTATGGGAACTTCAGTTGTACCTGGACTGCGCAAGTGCCTGCGTTGCTTTGGTCACGTAGCTATCAGCTTGCATTCGGGGGAGAGGGGTTCGACCCCCACTGTCGGCTTCCTGAAGAAGGTCTTTCGTGGTTTCCCATTTTCACACCAGGCAAATGATGGGGCTGTACTTTCATTAAGGCCATACATCCATCTTGAACATTCAAAGTCACAGAACTATTTTCTAGTTGCTGGGCAGAGGGATCACGGTTCACATGAACTCACATATTTGTTGACAGTCCAAGAATGTCAATGTAATTCCAACTGAATAAAGATTTGATACAGGCATGCTTTTCACACGCCCTGGTTCCGCGAGGAATTACCGGAAGCGTCTGTCGAGTGTCGCCAGTCAACATTATACTGACGCTTCCTAAGAGGTAAGAATAAAATATTTACCCTTACACGAAATTCGAAGTATTGATTTGCAGTCGCGTTACAGCTAAAAGCTAAGAATTAGAGAATACAATGAAATATAAATAATCAATGAAAATATTACTTTACCAGTGTAAAGATTGTTCGAAAAAGGAAATAGGTTGCCTAGTGAGAGTGAGTCTATACTTTAGTCCTGGTCACTGCACATTGGATTGTCGATCAGTGAATCTGGCAGGCTTGTGTTTGGTTAAGAAGAATATTAAGAATGTAGAAGGATGGGTAGGTAGTGATTTATCGCCGCACTACCAGATCGAAGATTTTCAGCGATGTATGGGGAAGATAGCTGTCATAGTCTTAAGTATGGCACAGCCCGAGCATTTTTCTGGTGTGAACATGGGAAAACATGGAAAAAATCTTCAGGGCTGCCGATGGCGAGTTTCGAACCCACCCCTTCCCAAAATCAAGCTCACATCTACGCGACAACTCGCTAGTTAGAGCGATGGATTAATTTGACATCATACACTAACATTTAAATCATGCACTACAGGAATACAGAAGTTCAATGACCGGGCGAGTTGGCCGTGCGGAGCGCAGCTGTGAGCTTGCATCCGGGAGAAAGTGGGTTCGAACACAACTGTCGGCAGCCCTGAAAATGTTTTTCCGTAGTTTCACATTTTCGCACCAGGCAAATGCTGGGGCTGTACCATAATTAAGCCCACCGTTTCCTTCCCACTACTAGGTCTTTTCTATCCCATCGTCACCATACGACCTATCTGTGTCGGTGCGACGTAAGCAAATTGAAAGAAAATTGCACACGTGTACAGAAGGATCCTTTTAATGACATATATCTTCAGTTTCATTCTGCTCTAATTTGTGAATTTAGCTCCTTGCTCTAATTTCTTAGATGTTACTTCCTGAGGGTAGCTGTGCTACAAACTAGTGAGGTAGAATATGCCTACGGAATACCCTGCCATTCGTAAGAGGGGACTAGGAGGAGCAACCCATACTCCAAAACTGAGACCACGGGACCCTCGGCTGGGTCTAGCATTGCCTACAAATATTACTAACAGCTTCACCACTGTCATGTCCGGCTCCATGGCTAAATGGTTAGCGTGCTGGCGTTTGGCCACCGGAGTCCCGGATTCGATTCCCAGCAGGGTCGGGAATTTTAACCATAATTGGTTAATTTCTCTGACACTAGGCTGGTTGTATGTGTCGTCTTCATCATCATTTCATTCTCATCACGAAGCGCAGGTAGTCTACGGGCGTCAAATCTAAAGACCTGCATCTGGCTAGCCGAACTTGTCCTCGGACACTCCCGGCACTGAAAGCCAAACGCCATTTCATTTTATACCACTGTCATCTTTCTATCGGATCTCCCTTGGACAACCCTTAATGTCCTCCGAAGCCGACAGTATTTGGCATGCGAGGCCTAGACACACTTTTAATTTTCATAGCTCCCTGAGAACATGGACATGGTATATCTTGCCCGTCGTTTAAAACGACTGAAGCGGGTCGCTGCACAGGGGCTCACAGCTGTCTAGAATGAATTGGCGGTCAGGGTCTCCTAGCTGACTGCCAATCTGCTCGCCCTCCATCTTCCTTAGCCAACTCTTGCTTTGATCGGAGCCGAACGTTGTTAGGTTTGTGAAACCCAGGGGATGAACTTGGTCCAGATGTAGAAGGATGTATTGAATAATTACAGGTATCAGCGTAGATTGGCTATGAGCTACCCTGTGTAATTCCAATAATCGAAACCAAAACCATATGAATTAAATACTAATACTAATACTAATACTAATATTAATACTAATACTAATACTAATACTAATACTAATACTAATACTAATACTAATACTAATACTAATAATAATAATAATAATAATAATAATAATAATTATAATTCATCCTCATCACGAAGCGCAGGTCGTATACGGGCGTCAAATCTAAAGACCTGCATCTGGCTAGCCGATTATTATTATTATTATTATTATTATTATTATTATTATTATTATTATTATTATTATTATTATTGTGTTACTTTTATTTTACATGTTTTGTACCGTTCATGACTTCCTCTTTTATTCTTGTCCCTTAACATGTTATTTCAACGTTATGCATCCCGAATCACCTGACTTCATTCTACTCAATTCAATTGCATTTGTTTTATACTTATTTATTTATTTATTTATTTATTCACCATTATTTATGATACTTTATCACCTCAAAAGACACCGTTACACCAACTTGGAGGTGAGACTACGCAAGTGTACAACATGCTGTTATATGTTTTTACGAAACAAATAGGAAATAACCTGTATAATAATGCTCCTGAGGACCTGCTCACCTGATACGTTAAACTGAGCACTTTCTCTGCATTGCAGGTGATTTGTAAGGCTATTTTATTATATTTATTACTTTTCACCTTGCACGCCTTCTTAGTTCCATCACACAGCAACTTCTCCAGATCCTGCCTAGATTCAAAGAAAACAAGCGTTTGTTTTTCCTTGAAGTAACATGGATACCAGTGGTTCAAATAGATTCATAGATGGCCATCAGTGTGGCAATGTATATTTTTCATGTCGATGTGAAAATATATACCTTTATAAAGATTCATCGAAGAACAAATGCATGTCAATTAAGGGAAATAAGTTTCTCAGTGAAATGCGATACGTGGGATCACCATATCCCAACACGCTTTTCCAGCCGATTTTCGCTCATAATTCGCGACAGAACGCGAAAGTAGATAAACAGCTTCGGAATGCATTTGCATCCTCTTTCATCCACCTACGTTGAAAATTCCATATGTATGAGGTAGATCTGTCTGGGCATCACACACACAGACAAACACTTTATTTAATTTCGTATATATATTGTACTGAACGGAATCATGCCAAGATCTAATTGAATTCGCTTAACACTGTGACACATTTGGAATTTAGCGCTAAGGAACGAACTTAGGAACGCTTGGTAACCGTGAATATAAACGTGTCGAACCCGTAGTAAGCAGGGTGCGGCGCTTTTCCCTCAGAAAAAGAGGCAGGATGCTGTAATTTCACTGATGTAAACCCCGTCGATGGCTTGAGTACGCGAGGAGAAGATAGAATCATCAAACAGCATGCAAGAGACAGAGCGAGAGATTTGAAATCGGGAAACTACCGAACAACGTCAGGGTGTCCCCTAATACTAAATATCCAGGTCTGGAATCATCTCAATTCGATCCCGCATATAAGCCACAGAGCCATATCCCACAGATACATGATGAGGACAATCCTTGTTGATATTTTCGAAGTAGAATGACCAATTAAAACTATGCAAATGTGCCTGTTTTGCTTATTCCCAACTATTTGAAATATCCATTGCGAGGTAGCTGGCCCGAACGCAAAGGAAGCCACTTGTTAGACTGGGAATCACTAATGGCGCGTTGACTCCCTCAGACTATAACAGGGAAAGCGTAAGTGCAATCCCTCTCCAATGTGTCATAGATGTTCGTACTGTGTGTGTCGTCCGCGAGGTCGAGGTGGAAATTGCTTTTCATCAGGCAGTGATGCAACAGAGTCTTGTACTTTCATTTTGGCTCATCCGAGCAGTGTTATCTATAGTAAATAATGTAAATTATACTGAGTCGTACCGTAATACAAATTCGAGTGTGGTAGTCGGGGATGTTTCTGAGAAGGACTCAAACGTAACCGGGAGATATCCCACAATTAGGTTGCTATTTGTTGACCGGGCTAATGTCGTGATAGCGAATGTCATAAAATATATCCTAAGCTAGGTTTTGAACGTGTATTTCGGATACGAGCTAAGCAGTAAGGATCTACGACCTTAACCTGTTTCCTATTTTCCAGACAATTATCTACGGAACGAGAGAAGTCGACACATCATGGACCCCAGTGGATTCGAGCCGAAGACTTCAGGACCTGTTAACAGCACCACTGTCATGTACTAGGCACAAATATGCAGCGGCTAAGAGGACGTAGCAGATGGCTTCTGGAGTGAAGGATATGTTTGGCTAGTTCATATTGACATGAAATGTAGTGATTACATTCGGATCAGAGCCATAGTAAATACACTGACTGACAGAGCAAATGCAACACCAAGAAGGAATGGTTCGAAAGGGATGAAAGTTGGGGAAAAACAGAGACGGCACGGACGAATAATTGATGTTTATTTCAAACCGATATGCAGGTTACACAATGCGCACGGCATCGACTCAGTAGGATGTAGGACCACCGCGAGCGGCGATGCACGCAGAAACACGTCGAGGTACAGAGTCAATAAGAGTGCGGATGGTGTCCTGAGGGATGGTTCTCCATTCTCTGTCAACCATTTGCCACAGTTGGTCGTCCGTACGAGGCTGGGGCAGAGTCTGCAAACGGCGTCCAATGAGATCCCACACGTGTTCGATTGGTGAGAGATCCGGAGAGTACGCTGGCCACGGAAGCATCTGTACACCTCGTAGAGCCTGTTGGGAGATGCGAGCAGTGTGTGGGCAGGCATTATCCTGCTGAAACAGAGCATTGGGCAGCCCCTGAAGGTACGGGAGTGCCACCGGCCGCAGCACATGCTGCACGTAGCGGTTGACATTTAACGTGCCTTGAATACGCACTAAAGGTGACGTGGAATCATACGCAATAGCGCCCCAAACCATGATGCCGCGTTGTCTAGCGGTAGGGCGCTCCACAGTTACTGCCGGATTTGACCTTTCTCCACGCCGACGCCACACTCGTCTGCGGTGACTATCACTGACAGAACAGAAGCGTGACTCATCGGAGAACACGACGTTCCACCATTCCCTCATCCAAGTCGCTCTAGCCCGGCACCATGCCAGGCGTGCACGTCTATGCTGTGGAGTCAATGGTAGTCTTCTGAGCGGACCCCGGGAGTGCAGGCCTCCTTCAACCAATCGACGGGAAATTGTTCTGGTCGATATTGGAACAGCCAGGGTGTCTTGCACATGCTGAAGAATGGCGGTTGACGTGGCGTGCGGCGCTGCCACCGCTTGGCGGCGGATGCGCCGATCCTCGCGTGCTGACGTCACTCGGGCTACGCCTGGACCCCTCGCACGTGCCACATGTCCTTGCGCCAACCATCTTCGCCACAGGCGCTGCACCGTGGACACATCCCTATGGGTATCAGCTGCGATTTGACGAAGCGACTAACCTGCCCTTCTCAGCCCGATCACCATACCCCTCGTAAAGTCGTCTGTCTGCTGGAAATGCCTCCATTGACGGCGGCCTGGCATTCCTAGCTATACACGTGTCCTGTGGCACACGACAACACGTTCTACAATGACTGTCGGCTGAGAAATCACGGTACGAAGTGGGCCATTCGCCAACGCCGTGTCCCATTTATCGTTCGCTACGTGCGCAGCACAGCGGCGCATTTCACATCATGAGCATACCTCAGTGACATCAGTCTACCCTGCAACTTTACGCCTGGAGTATAGACACCCACACGACTCTGTGTGTTGCACACGACACCGCGTTACACGGCGTACACCTACACAGAACCACATCCACCCTCAAAATAGTCGCCGTTGGCCGTTAACCACTTAAACAGATCTACATCCACCCTCAAAGTAGTCGCCGTTGGCCGTTATGCACGTTTGCCAACGTTGGTATAGCTGCTGGAAATATCGCTGAAAGCAGTTGGCAGGAAGGTCCCTATGGTTTGTCTTGCGGCCATCAAGACCTCTTCCGACGACTGAAATCTGCGCTCACATAGGAGTGCTTTCAGGCAAGGAAAGAGCAAATATTCGCATGATGCGAGATCAGGTCAGTACAGAGGGTGTGGCAAAATTGTTACCTGTTGCCTTGCAAGTTTCTCTTGGACAAGGACAGAGAGATGTGCAGGGGCGTTGTCGTGTAGCAACAGCCAATTCTTTGTACGCCAAAGCCCAGGTCTATTACGGCGAACTGCATGGCGTAAACGTCCAAGGATCTCCTTGTAGCCGGTTTTGTTTACCGTTGCACCGTCTGGGAGGAATTCCATGTGAATGATTCCATTTGAATCGAAAAACAGTTCCAGCATCACCTTGCCTTTTGACCTGCCTTGTCGTAGTTTTACTATCGTGGTGATGACGGCGTTCTCCAGGTGACAGATTGTCGTTTCGGTTGAGAATCGTAAAGGAAACACAATGTTTCGTCACCAGTTATTATCCGGTTGAGAAAAGTCGGATCATCGTCAGCACTACTGATGAGGCCACCACAAACACGTTGGTCTTGCGACAGGATTCGTGGCACACTGTGCTGGGTAACACGAGACATGTTGAGGTCATCCGTCAGAATTTTGTGGCAAGTACCATAGCTGACCCCTATTGCTGCTGCGAGATCGTCTACAGATTGGGAGCGGTTAGCATGCACCAACGTTGCAACTTCTTGGAGCCTGCGTTCCGTTCGAACTGTTTGCGGCCGACCAGTATGTACATCATCTTCCGAACTGTCCCGTCCTTGCACAAAACGTCGGTGCCACCTAAACACAACACTGCGACTCAATGCGTCCTCACCGTAAACCTGCTGCATCATTTCAAACGTCTCGGCAGCGGTTTTGCCTAATTTCTGGCAGAACTTGGTGTTTGCCCGTTGCTCAAACTGTGACATGTCAAGGTCCGGTAGGCGCATTCAAATCGCCGTTACAACAACGACCGTACGTCTGCTTCCAATACATGCACTCACCTGTCTCTCGCAGGGACGAAAGATTAACAGATATGGTACCATACCACGGCGCCACCTATGCACTAAAGTGCACCACTGCGCCATCATGCGGTCATTCTCAGAACTTAATGACTGCACTGTGTATAAGCCAGATAGGCATTTGTGTTTTGATTATCATGTCCAATAAATACGTTTGGAGCTATGTACATTTCCCTTACCCTCATTTTATTAGTGGTACGAGGGTTGCATTAGGATATCTTTTATTAAGTGTGTTTCAGAGTATTTCAAAAGTGCCTTTCAGACATTCAAGTTTGTGCATGGTTAAGATCATCGCAGTAAACTGGAGGGCATTGCGCCTCACGAGAATCGAAAGGAAATCTAGAGAAAATGGTAGATCATACTGAAAATTAAGGTTGCATGAGTGGAGTTGATGCATGTATTGCAGCTGGCAGGACAAATACAAAGAGGTTACATTCAACATTGAATTTAGTGAGGGGTCATCCTACGAAAGTTGTAGGCAAACTCTAAACGTACACCAGAACTGAAACGGAGTATTGTGGCTGATTTAATGAGTTGTACAGAGTCTGAAGGTGTGTGTACCTCAGACTATGTGTTGAAATGAATGAATTATTTGACGGCCAGAGACCGAGACTTCTTTCTGGTGGGCATGCTTATTTTCCGGGTGTGGTACGGTACGCAGGGTGCCTGAACCACGCAAGTAAAGATTGTATTTTCCCCTCGGTGACCAGTTAATCTCATGTTTGGAAACTAGAAGACCGGAACATGCTTTCGTGTTGGAGCGCAACCTACTAACTACCAGACAACTTGTGGGATCGTTTCCCCGCGATCTCCATCCAGTCAACTGTAAATATTTACGTCTTCCATTTTAGGTACAGTGTTTTGTGTGATTTTTTGTTGTTGTTGTTTTCATTTATTTCTTGTGATAATGATGTCAAATTGGTGTGTTTGTTTAAGGGGATATTAGCCCACAATCTGTTTTTGAGAAGCGAGTTTCTGTCCTTGATTCAGTTGGAGATGGGTTCGGTTCCCGTCAGTCGAGCCAGTGTAAGTTTTCGAAGAATATTTCTGTGAATCAGTCCCAAATAAGTCTGTATTATTATATGTGCGTATCCTATTAACTCGGAAATCTAATAAGGCCCTTATAATTTGACTCGATCATTATTTTTTCACATGTCTAAAGACGTGATCAACTCGAAGCCTGTGGGCTAAAGTTTCTGTCAAATTTATCTGGATCTCCAGCAGACGAAGTTAATTCATTATTTTCCATGTGATTTACAACTCTTTTCTCACGGGTACGTGACCCGATGTATTTTGATGAATTATGGATTCAAGGCGTGTAATTTTTCGTATACCTGTAGACTCTGTTCGAGCCCTGTAAGGGATATGTACGTGCTTTTATTTTGGTTTGATCTTTATGTTTTGTTTAACAAGCCCGTTGTTTTACTCCTTTATCTTGCGAGTTTTCATTCACGAAGATATACCATAGAACCTGTCTCAGTATTGTATGATAATTTTAGTTAGAAATACTTTGTATACCCCTTATGCCGGACGCATCACGCAGCGTCTCCGCTGAGCTAAGCCACGCAGGGGTAGGATATAGTGCAGTATATACAGTATATAGGACTAATGTAAATAATAACATAGGTCTAACAATTTTTAAAATATTTATTCAATCTGACACAAAGTGAGTTTCAATAAGCACACAAAATAAAGATAGATTGTCTTTCTGATACGTATTTTAGTTAACAATGTCTGTTGTAGTCTGTCATGGTGTAATCCATATAAAGGATTTCCAAGAATAACTACTAAATACTTTGTTATATGTTATTCGTATGTTATTTAAAAACATCTCGAACTCGTATTTGTTATTTTAAAAATATTATGTAACTTGGAGAACAAGAGGTTTTAAAACGTTGTACAAAACTACATTGCTTACTGACAATGTAATGGGGAGAGCATGAAAGCTGACTCGGCGCCAAGGTGGCTGTGGTTCACCGGCCATGTCTGCTTTACGTCGCACCAACATAGATATGTCTTATGACGACTAAAGGATAGGAAAGAGCTAGGAGTGGGAAGGAAGCGGTTGTGGCCCTAATTACGGTATAGGCCCAGCCTGTTGTGAAAATGGGAAAACACAGAAAACCATCTTCAGGGCTGCCAACAGTTGGATTCGAACCTATTATCTGCCGGATGCAAGCTCACAGCTGCGCGCCCCTAACCGAACGGCCATCTCGATCAATCATTGAACTTCTGTATTCATGTAGTGGATGATTTAATTGCTGGTGTATGATGTCAAATTAATCCATCCCTCTAGCGAGCGATTTGACGCGTAGGTGAGAGCTTAGTTTTGGTAGGTGGTGAGTTCGGAACACACCGTCGGCAGCCTGAAGGTGGTTTTCCATGGTTTCCTATTTTATACCATGCAAATGCTTCAGCTGTATCATAGTTCAGACTATCTAACGTGCAGGGACCAGGACTAAAGTATAGACTCGCTATCACTATCAACCTATTTTTGATATGGAATTGCATTCATTCTTCGAAAAATCCTTACACAGAACTAGTTTTACTGATGATTTATATTTTATTGTATTCTATAATTCTTAGCTTTAAGTTGAAACGAGACTGCAAATCAATACTTTGAATTTCGTGTTAGGGTAACTGATATATTCTTACCTTTCAGGAAGCATCAATATAATGTTGGCTGGCGACACTCGCCAGACGCTTCCGGTAATTTTCCACGGAACCAAAGCGCGTGAAATGCAGGCCTGTATCAAATCTTCATTCAGTTTTAATTACATTGAAATTCTGGGACTGTCAACAAATATGCGAGTTCTTCCGAACTGTGATCCCTCTAATACATGTATGAAGGTTGAGTCCTCCACCTAATCAATACTTTATTTTACATAGTGTCAATATTATTTACATAAAAAGACAGTACCGGTTTCGACCTGCAAATAGGTCATCTTCAGCTGCTAGACCACCTACCTAATAGCGACTGTACAGAATAAATACTACTAAAATTAAAATCAAACAAGGCTGCCATTAAATAAACACGAATGCCACTATTCTAAAATTACTTAATATTAAGATATATACATATGGTACAGTTTTGGGGTTAAGGGGCTATTTCCCTGGCCCTATGATTTCTACAAATTTCAAAAGTTACATTTTCTGAGGTTGGAATTGGATACAGTTCTTAGAGTTTATCAAGAATCACCGACATTCAGGTGTCAAGTTATCTGTGTTAAATGCCAATATTATGTCCAAAAACTGCCCAGCAACTAGGAAATGGTGCTGTGACTTTGAATGTGAAGGATGGATATGTGGCGATGTAAACCGTAGGAATAGTTGTTTCTATTCAACAACAACTTAAAATGGAGGTGTTTCCAAATGCGGTACAGCATTTCACCAGACACACATGGCTCGGCCAAAGAGCAACTCTTGCTCCGAGAAATGGAGCTGTCAACGTCATCAACAAGCAACTTTTACGAGAATTATCCTGCATTCTACAAATTTATGTGCACGCCATATAATACAGATGGAGCTGTCAATTACACGGCAGAGTTTTTGAACAACTTGGAGCCTCCCGGAATACCTTTGGACAACTAGAAGCTTAAGGATGGTACACCAATTATGCTTCTCAGAAATCCAAATCCTTCTTCCCTCTTCAATGGGACACCACTCCAACCCTCTTAGACCCCATGCCCATTTGAATGTACGTAACTTATTTTGACTGATACCAGAAATGAATAGACCTGCGCAGTGTTTTTTACTGTTTTTCCATCTCAGTTGACATGTATACTTAATACACATTCAGTTCTTCAGTCGGTGTTAGCAGCTAGAGTTTAAAGAGGAAATTACAACCAAATACTATTTAGTGCCTAGAAAAAAGTCAGGTTTGAAGGGGATAATTCAATAAACTCATGCCAATCATTGTGACCGGACTTCGTGCCGGAAAGTAGTATTACTTCCCAGGATTCAAATCATCCCTTCGAAATGTACCGTTCAATTTAGACGCCTGCAGTCCCCCGTTCCTTTGACTTTCACTATGAGCATCACCAAGGCACAAGAACAGTCACTTTAAGGTGTAGGGCTCGATATTCGGAAACCGTGCTTCACCCATGGTCAGCTGTACCTGGGTAGTTCAAGAACTGGAAATAAAAACAATCTATACATCTTAACTTAAAATGGAAGAACATTTAATATTGTCTATACGACATCCGTATAGGGAAAAATTATTTTTAACAATATCGGACCTTTTATATTGTTTTTGCTATTATTTGTACAATCCACCAATTTGGTATGATAAACATTGAAAGTGGCAGTAAATTTAAAATAAAATAATGCACTTTACGTAAAAATCATGTCAACGTTAATACAATTTTTATAATGTTTTAATTATTTTGCTGTTAAGTGAATTATCTAAAGATGTATAGCGGTTGAATTACTAAACGCCGTCGTAGCCGAGAATACCTGCTGGTGTATCATGGCGGAGATGATGAACCCGCGAGGTAGGAAGAGAAAAAGAAATGTCGGGTAGGAAAGACGTTGAAGATTCTGGCAAAAGGATTTGAAACAATATCAGAATCAACTAGGAACCTTGAGGTCACCAAACCCTGTTTCCAAGTTGAGCAGGAGTACCCCCATGTATTCACCTCTTACGATACGCAGGGAACATTGTGGATGTATTTTATCAACCCCTCCGACAGGGGCGTTTTGTGTCCATGTAAAAATTTTCGGATAAATTGCAGCAGTGTGGTCGTAGTAGAGGTACAGTTAAATGCAATTCTGAAGGCCATAGATGGAATATATCGTCTCTAGTGTGCCAAAACCACGAATGTGACAATGCTCTTCCAGTCCTTTATTTCCTTAAGACTGGTCACGCCTTCCAGTCGCATTTTGATATTTAGTTCATCAGAACAATTTTCGTTGAGTTCATTTTCCTATGCGCATGTGTAAAGGAAACTGAACCTTAAATATATCATACTCTAGGAGCGGGTAAATATGTCCTTCCGACATACATTCCTACAGTACGGTACAGTAAGGTTCATTTTCCTTTACACACGGGCATAAGAAAGTGAACTCAACTAAAAGTCTTCTGATGGACAGTGTATTGATATGTGGCTGAGAGGCGTGACCAGGCTTAGATTAAGGAAAATAATGGATAGAAGGAGCTTTATCACATTCACGGCTTTGGTACAGAAGCAACGATATGTCATGCTACGTACTTTCTGAATACTGTGAGTGAGTGAGTGAGTGAGTGAGTGAGTGAGTGAGTGAGTGAGTGAGTGAGTGAGTGAGTGAGTGAGTGAGTGAGTGAGTGAGTGAGTGAGCAAGTGAGTGAGTGAGTGACTGAGTGAGGAATCGGGAAAATGCAGTCAAAAAGCTGCTGAAGCACTTTGTGAATTGGTGTTGAGCCGGTCCTTACCTTGCAACTCCTTTCTAGTTTTTAAACTATCGAGTTAGCCTTGTAGACGAGGCTTTGCTATGCTAGAGAGTGGCAATGTTCAGCAAATTATGTTTACATCATGCAACCCTAATCATTACAAAAACACTTGCAACATTTTGTCGAACCTTTTTATATTGCAAATACCAGGTGGCTCAAGAACGCCGTAATTTCTACTTACAAATGTCCCGCATGCACAAATGATGAATGGGATATCTACCAACTGATTTTTACAGGCGCACTACTGCCAGCGGGTTGGTTACGTCAGAACATGAAGAGATAAGAACCAGTCTCTCGCTCGCAGCATGTTACTCAGCGCTACAGGTCTAATGCACCCCTTGCAATAGTAAACATCGTTTTCCACCGCATATTTCTAGGCTGGTGTATGGTACAGCCGCACTATATTTGCTGTCAGCATATCAGCAATGGGTAGTGTGTTCAGCAGCGACAAATACACAGACATTATTTTAATCTCGACAACCTGGTCGGAATGCAGCCGAAGCTCCAAACAGGCGTAGGCCAATGCCCCTACACACGTATTTCACCGAGCAGTATTAGTTTTTGTTTCATACTAACAACTCTATTATCGAGTGGAATGTCTACACGTGTATAAATTAATATGTTATTAAATTTCCTTTTCTGCATCTTTGGCGGGTTTACAAACAGTAGCGGCGATTAGGGGGGTGGAGCGAGGAGGGACAGTGCCACCCACCCCCAATTCTTTGGAGTGAACAATACATTTTTCTCCACTTTAGCCAGCTGGAACTAGGAATTGTAAAAAAACACTCTTACTTAATCGGAGAAAATGTAACTATCTTTGTCACTGAAAAATGAACTTTTTAAGTAACGTGGAATATCGCAAGTTGAATGCGTTTTTAAAAGCGATGTTTTCTGAAAAGAGGCATGTTGTTAAGGGAATTCAACCGGAAATTAAATGAGAGCGGACGGGCTTCTGAAGGCTCGATCAATTGAGTTGGAATTGAGTTACAAGCCTTAGCAACTCTAAATGTAATACTACGGAGCTGGAAGGGAGGGCTACAGAGCGATAACAAGACATTATTATTCTGATAGATTTAGCAATCTACTCCGTCATTGTGGGATGATAACGATCTCTTTCAAAGTATGCCACTTGCACATACGAGAAAAGATTATCTAGCAATTTCACTTATGCAATTCTTTCACCGTGTGGGCAGAGATAAATGGAATGCATTGTCATGATTCATTTTTCTTAAATTTTCATTTATCCTACTAATTAAATATGCACAAGCTGTTGCTAAAATGCTAGAAAAAGGAGAGGGAGGGGTATTCAAAAGGCAAGGCAGAAAAGACGAATCGCCCTAACATCAATTGTTCACATAAAATATAATGTATCGTAGTAGAGCCAGCCTCATAGTTCTGTGTTAGTGCCCCTGTCTCTTACGCTGTATCCTCGGGTTCCATAATCAGTCTATGGATTTTATTCATGATCTAAGGATAGGAGTAGGAATTGCTCTTTCTCGTGCATTCCATGGGGGAACTTCCTGTTAAGTCACGAAACCAAAACATTTCGCTTGAGGAAGTTATCATGTAAAGTAAGACACCAAAATCTGCAGGCCATGTGGGTAAACAGCATTCTTCTTGAATGTCAAAGGCTCTCAATGTGTTGTTTTACCCGCAGTTCATTTTTTAAATATTCCTCATGCCACAATGTTTTCTCTTTACTATAGTCCTCATTATTTCATAACAATTACTGCAACAAGTGTCCAATTATTTACCTACACTTATAACTTAAATTGGTTGATATTATGGGACACTTCTAGAATTTTATCCGGTCCACAGACTTACAAAAAGGATGGCGTCTGATACTTCTAAAAATGAAGGTATCGGCCTGAGAAAGGCAAGGTTCACGAAGGGTAAGAAAATTAAAGACGCCGTAGGCTTCGATACATAGTACCACCGGGGTGGGAAAAGTACAAGGGTTGACCAAGAGAGGTCGGATAGGATAGATGGAAGTGAGGAGCATGGCTAAAGTAAGTGGAAGCAATGCCAGGACTCAGGTAAGGGCCCCGTGGTAGCAATCCACACTCCCAAATTAAGATCTCCTTTTAGTCGCCTCTTACGACAGGCAGAGGATACCGTGGGTATTATTCTACCGCTCCAATCCACAGGGGATAGCATCCTAAGTAGGCCTAATTCATATAGGCCCTATGAACCCATTCTAAGGTGCACCCGTAGAGGTTTACAGTGGCGATGGGAGCTTTCTGTTTTCTGAATACCATGATTGTTTTTCGAATGATTTTTTTGCTTTCTTCCTTGACGCTGTTCAAATGAAATTAAATATCTTCTAAATTGTGAGAGTACATGATTTTTGCATAAATATGTGACATAAATTGTTCCAATGAAATGAAACGGCGTATGGCTTTTAGTGCCGGGAGTGTCCGAGGACAAGTTCGGCTCGCCAAGTGCAGGTCTTTTGATTTGACTACCGTAGGCTACCTACGCGTCGTGATGAGGATGAAATGGTGATGAAGACGATACAAACACCCAGCAGCTGTGCCACCGAAATTAACCAATTACGGTTAAATTCTCGACCCTGTCGGGAATCGAACCCGGGACCCCTGTGGCCAAAGGCAAGCACGCTAACCATTTAGCCATGGAGCCGGACAATTGCTCCAACACAACCTATTTACAATGTGATAGGCAAAACTTAAATTCACTCCTTAATTTAGGTCCTAATTGAACTTCTATTTGCCGCAGTAGTTTTACTTCAAACCGAAAAAAGTTGGAGGAAGGAAGACATGGGGCAAGGGGGTGCACGATAAGACGTGAAGAAGACGGAGGAAGTTTATAAAGTTTGTTGAGAAGATTGCTGTGAGGAATTTCATAAAGTAGGAATGGAAGGTGGTTGGAAATAATTGGAAGCACAGAAGAGAAGGAGTCTAGGTGGAGCAGGGTCATCCTGTGTTTATCGATCTCACCATAAAACAGCTGCTATTGTTCCTGCCCGGGCCATATGCGACATGCAAATGCGGCGAGCCGAACCACTCTGTATTGCCTGGCAAAGCAAACACTTGCCACATTGAAATCCGGATATATTGACAATGCAAAACAGTGTTTTGAATCGACGATTTAAGTACAATGTACACTATAATGCGAGGCTTTCACATTTTCCTTACATAGTCCGTTGAAGCAACAGTTCTCTTTTAATTTACATCAGTTTATTTTAATTCTCTTTAAAACATTGGTCAGGCAGATGTTTCTCTCTATGAATGGGTTAACATCCACCATTGATGTACTCATTGAATCTACTTCCATCCAAATTAAGAAGTTTAAATCCATGGCAGAGTCAATTAACCTAATCCGAGATAGCTTTCTAGTAGATAGGTTTGGCGCAGATTGCTGTACTTATTTATTTATTTATTTATTTATTTATTTATTTATTTATTTATTTATTTATTTATTTATTTATTTATTTATTTATTTATTTATTTATTGGATTGATTTATTTAATCCTCCAACATCGGAATACAAAGCCTGAACAGGTACACCATTTCAAGTATTTGGGATGTGTAATCCCCCAGGATGGTAGGATAGTAAATGAGATTGCATAAAGATGCACTAATGTTAATGCAGTGAGCTCGCAGTTGTCATGAAGAGTATTCTGTAAGAAAGAAGTCAACTGCCGGAGGAAATTGCTTTTACACCGGTCTGTTTCCAGACGAACTTTGCTTTACGGGAGCGAAGGCTGGGTGGATTCAGGGTATCTCATTAATAAATTCGAAGTGACAGGCATGAAATGAGCGGGAATGATTGCCGGTGAAAACACGTGGGAATAATGGAAGCAAGGTACTCGGAATGAGGAGAGAAAGACTAGGTTAGGAATGACCTCGATTGATGAAGATGTACGTAAAAACCGGCTTTGGTGATGGGATCATGTAAGGCGAATTGAGAAGTATAGGTTAATTAGGAGAATAATGGACTCGGTCGTGGTTGGTAAGAAAAGCAGTAGTTACAGGGGTTAGACAAGGCTGTAAACTTCCAAATTTGTTGTTCACAATATACTGGATTACCTTATGAAATGGTAGGTTGGAACGTAGTAAGCAGTTTGGTCTATGTCGACGATTTGGTCGCAATAGCGGACTGTACTGAAGGCCTGCAAACCAATATCTTGGATTGTGAAAAATGGTGCAGCGATTATGAAATGAAAATCATGCTTCACGCTTGTTCAACTCTTTTCGTCACTTCCGCGTTCACGGATTCTCAATTTCCCCAACCAATGCAAGTGACATTCCTTTCATGAAATTATTGCAAGACCGATCACATCCTCCGGTGTCGTGCATTAATCTGAGGCAACCAACAACGGTTTGGGGAGAAAAACTTGGAGGAGGTCTCTGTTATTCAATGCAACAGTGAAGCATTTTAACCCACACTGTCTCAGAAGGTCTGAAGTTTGATTTCTATAATCATCATCATAAGTTGTTCGGCCTTATGGCAGGTCCAGTCAAGGCTGTGACCTCCATAACTCTCTATCTTGTGCCCTTTTCTTTACCACTGCGTATATTTCCTTTTTTAATATTGTCTAATAGCAGGTATCTTCTCGTTTCCTTTTACCATCCTTTCCTTCATCACTCGTAATAATGTCGTAATGTCGCAGATTATGCCTTATAAAATTTTGCTTTCTTTTATGAATCACGGTCAGCATGCATCTCTCTTCTCCTACTGTTTTCATCACTTCCGCCTTCGTTATTCTACCTTCCAAGCTCACTTTTATTCTGCTCCAAATCCACATCTAGAATGCATCAATTATTTTATCTCTTGTTCCTTCCACAGCATCCATGTTTCTGCACCGTATAGATCTACAGTTCACAGACAACACTGTAGTAGTCTCTTCATCAGATCTTTCTCTAACGGACCATAAACATTTTCTTCTTGTTGTACCTTTCCTTAGCTACGTCAATTTATTTATTTATTTATTTATTTATTTATTTATTTATTCATTTATTTATTTATTTATGTCCGTAACTGAGTTGTCCTCTAATTACAACAAGTTCATACTTTTCTGAGTTCGTTTGGGTAGCTTGAAGACCATGGTGCTTGTGTTTTAGCTGAGTTGTTGTTGTTGTTGTAATTTTTGATTGTTGCCACTTTTGGTGCTCTTAACGGTAGCTTTGGCTGCTTCTTTCTTCTTGGTAGCTTGACCTTTTCTGTTGGCCCAGTATTCCTTCAGTTCTTTGCTGAACTCTCTTTTGCGTTCCTCGGACCATTTCTTCGCCTCACTGTGGTTAGCTTCTGTAAGGGATGTTAGGAAGGCTCCCTTTTTGATAATTGAACGGTAGTTGCTTTTGTTAGTGGTTGATTTTACAATAATACAATATGGAAAAATCAAGAATAAGGAAATTGGCATACAAAAATCGGGATAATATTCTACTTTAAATTTACAATCATTGACTATTACTTCTATAAGTTATGCAATGTATAGGTACAAATATGTACAGGCACGGAGGTTTAAAGACAGATAAGGTGCATAATTAATTACTTAAATTAAATAATGAACCAATGATTACATACTGTACTGAACGAGTTTGTATACTTCAATTCATTTCCTTTTTTAAACTACGTTCATTGTGTATAATACTTCTTATTTACATTTACTGAGATTATTTAATAGGCCAATTTTGAACTCTGGTAGTGACATTGAGAAATCTAAGTGGTGGTTCTTAACTATCATATTAAAAGTCGAGCCGATTCCTACAAACGGGGAATTTTTGTGCATTAATGTATTGGATAAGGGATTGTAAAAGTATTTTCAACTACGTAAGTTGGATTTATTTACGTTAAAATGAATTCTGGTAGGTAAATCACCACGTTCTCTACTGCTATTCACAGTCTTACGCAGGAACAATTGTTTATATATTTCTTGATGAGTGTCTAATGATGTATAATTGAATTCTTGAATTTAGGCTTTTATATGTGTTAGAAAGTGGTGGTCATCAGACGTAATGATTGTTTATTGTTGCCTTTTTTCGCCTTTGCCTCAAAGTGTCATACAGATGTTTTTACTTTTGTTTATGTTCATTCCATACTCTTTTTACTTACTGTTTAGTTCTCTAAGCATTTTGTCGAGGGACTTAGTTTTCTCAGCTATTCCTGTCATATCATCAAATAAGCTTCCGTGGCTCAGGAGGCAGCGCGAAGGCCTCTCATCGCTGGGTTCAGTGCTTCAAATCCCAGTCACTCCATGTGAGATTTGTGTAGGCGGGACAGGTTTTTCTCCGGGTACTCCAGTTTTCCGTGTCATCTTTCATTCCAGCAATACTCTCCAATATAATTTCATTTCATCTGTTATTCATTAATCATTGTCCCAGAGGAGTGCGACAGGCTTCGGCAGTGGTCACAATTCCTATCCTCGCCACTAGATGGGGTCTTCATTCATTCCATTCCTGACCCGGTCGAATGACTAGAAACAGGCTGTGCATTTTCATTTTCATTAGTTTCATATCATCAGGGATCCGAATGCATTCAATTCCCATGCCTCCAATGTTGACTTCTCTCTTTCTAGTGCAGGGCCTCTCAGGGTGCATGCGCGTGGTGCATGCACTGTACACGGTGCAAAAGACGACTTGGCTTGGTTGATCAGAGTGCAGACCCCCCACTCCTCGATTTGGAGCAATAGCGCTAACTCTCTCTTTCCTCACGCCTGTCTCGCTCGCTCCCCCTGTCTCTTTCTCCCCCACTTGCGCCGTAGCGCTCCAAATCCGGGCTGAGTTGAGCCGAGTATAGCCGAGTAGAGCCGAGCATAGCCGAGTAGCCCAGAGACGAAGCGTTGATCCGAGCTATACCGAGCGGCACCGAGCGACACCGATGCACAGTGCACGGAGCTCTTGCGCCTCGCTCTGCACGCGTGAGATTTTGGGCGTTTGAGAGGCCCTGTTCTAGTGTATAATGCATACTTAAGGGGAGTCGGAGAGCCCTATCTTGACAATGTTAATTTGACAGAAAAGATGCCCCGTTATCTCAGGAAGTATTAAATTTAGAGCTTTGATATTTTTAATACTTGTATTTACACCCTTTCCATAAGTACTGAACCAGGATGGAATGGTTGGAGCAAACGAGTGTAAAGTTATGAATTTGTTTAATAAGTTCCAAATTTTTAACAAAAATGCCATTAAAAATGTTTGTAAACAGAAACTATTTATGTGAAGTGCTTTTATCTGGTTCAGTAATTGTATCATGGCACGAGGTGACTCTCTACAAACAATGAACTTCCGATCCAGTGTAGTTTCTGAGATAATGGGTCAAACGTGTTAAAAAAGGCATTTTTCAGAATGTGATTTCAAAGTAAAACAGAATGTTCACGCACACATTTACCCACAAGAGTGCCAAAATACAACTCCATTTAATAGAAAGTATTGAAATGTTTGTTATGACAGTGCCGGAAACTTCTGCGCATAACATTCGGGAATAGAACAGTGAAAACCACAGCATTCTAGATTAAAGGGTTCCACATATATATATTTTCAAAAAGAAAGTCTAAGTTGCCCAATTTGACGCTTGTACATTGATTTTAAAAATAATTCTTTAAAATGCTTCCGTATGTCTTATTAAAATAAATTATACACCATTTTAATCAACAGAGTTCAAATAATTGAATGAGGCAACATTTGGAAAAAGTCTTTTTTAAATGTTTTTCGTTTCCGACTCCCCTTAAAATATTGTAATATTGAAACTAAATACTTTTATAATATGTATACACATTTTTATGTTTATTGTACGTAAGAAGAAATTAGCAAATTAAATTCCGTTCTCTAGGTATAATACTGTTACGCTATAATAATTGTGAGACAAAAAAGACACAATAGAGAATAAATTGAAAATGTTGAGACATGTTTTGTTAAAGATTTGAAATCTGAATCTCAAGAAAGGAGAATCATCTGCTGATTATTCAAGGAAGGTGTAAATTATCAGAGATGAACAGAACCGACTCTGCGGGGAGAGGAAGATGCAACCCGGCCTTGTACCAGGTATTACTTTACCGACAACGAATCGACAGTGAATTCAGACATCGATATGAATTAGATTGGTGAGTCCATAGACACCGCGATGAGTTACTCGTCGCCTCCTCCATACTTCACCATGCATCACTGGAGTAGTTGCCTGTCTAGATCTTACTTTCACATGCAAAATCAGAGCGGAGTTGCTGAATGACATCTCTTAATTTTTGTACCATTGTCTGGTTTAGAACGGAGTAGTGAGACGACTGTCAGGGCTGTCGAATGTAGCTGTGATGTGCAGTCGGTGAGCTTGTGTCAATAATAACATTAGAATATAAAATTACTGTACTTCTTTCATTTGTTGTTCTTGCATGGGCCACAGTCCAGACTAGTTTGATGCAGTTGTCCATGCCTCCCTATTCTGTGCTAACCTCTTTTTTTATACGTAGCCACTACATCTACTTTAATCTGTTTGTCATATTCATTCCTTTGCCTACCTCTGCCGTTTTTACCGCCTAACTGTACAAGACCTGGGTATCTCAAGATGTACCCTATCATTGTATCTGTTCTCATGGTCAAATTTCACCAAGTCATTCTCCTTTCACCAATTAGATTCAGTATCTCTTAGTTTGTGATTCGATTACCCATTTCGCCGTCAGCATTCTTCTGTAACACCACATTTCAAAACCTTCTATTATTTTTCTTTTTGAGCTCGTTATCGTCCATGTTTCACTTCCATACAATGATACGCTCCAGATATTTATTGTAATAAATATATATTAAAATCGAAACAATCGTAATACCGTAATACTGGAATTATAAACTGTTGATTGAAAATCTCTTTATTTGACCTCCCTCTACTAACAAGACTTATTCACGTTAAAGAAATGACATATGATCGTGTCCCGAGACTGTCTATCCCATGGTTTTGTTACCAGGAAAACGTCCATCTCAGTTTTGACAAAAAAAGGACACGTTTGCATATCATGATACTTCACGTGTTTTATTACGAGCATTTATAGCTAAACGTCATTACTTCAGAATTGTAATAACTACGAAAACAGTAAGTGCAAACTGCATTTTAAGTCACTTAGGGTTTAATGTTAATCCTGAAGAATAAGAAGAAGAAGCACTCATGTGCTAATGATGGGTCTTGAAAATAATGTGTAATAACTACCAGGACAAAATTGTGATTATGCCTAACAAATGGAGATGACTGTATACAAAACATGTTGTTCACATAATTCAACGCATTCGCTGCTAAACATTCCAAGCATCTTCGACATTGAATGAGTATGCTATATTCTGAGATACACGTGTAATATTTTCCCTTGTCTAGAAAAGAACTCGAAAGTACTGAAGATTATTCGTAGGTATTCCGCAGAGGGATTAGGACTTATTTGCTTCTTTAGACCACCGAGAATGGTCACGTTACGATCACCTTGAAGTGTTAAGTTCTCATTAATTGCAATTCTGACGTAAGAATGACCATATTATGAAGACGAGAATAGGTGTATTTTTTCTTCATAAGACTATCTTTCAACTGTAATGTACAAAAGTATTGGAATTTATTGAGGAGGTCAATAAATCATTCATCCATCCATTAATACCGATCACGGATAGATTAATTGAATCGAGACTCTCTTCGTTATTACATTTTTACTATCAGTGGATGTGTTTTACGCAACTCGAGGCACAACAGATAACTAAACGCGCAGCAACTCTTCCTCACTGGTGTTATCGCTAATGGATTTAGAAACGCGCTATGGCTTCAACCAGAGTTTCAAATTATTGTATCGGCAATGATGTTAGCCACTGATAACAACTCACAGGGAGGTCACGTTAGGTTCGATATTGAGCGAGGCAGTGAATACATTGTGTAATATTCGAGTTCGCGCTTTCACAGTCTCTGTGTTCCATCATCAACGTAAACCAGTTTTGCATGTCAGTCGATGATGTTGCATTAGTAGTTTGAACTCTTGTGAATATATTGTATGTATGTTCAGTCTTCAGTCCTAAGGCTGGTTGGATACTCAACAGCTCTACCATCAGCTGTCATAGATTATCTAGTCATTACTGAAGAGGCGTACTAGGGAAATGAGGAGCAAGGTAGTTTCCCGTTGTTTTCCTCGCCGAGCCAGTAGTTGCATTTACGTATCTGTCTGCTAAGCCCACCGAAATGCATGCACCAACCGACCCAATGTGCAACGTGAATATATTAAAAACAATCAAATAATTATTATTTTGTCAGCTCTCAAACGTTTTGCTTACTTCGGATATGATAGGGAAGAGTCTTACAGTACCGGCCATCTTAACGTTTTCTATATTAAAAAGTAAAATGCTATATGAATATGTTATTTTAATACAATAATCTTGTACATTATTAAATGTTTTTAGAGTCTCAGGGTATAATTTCCATAAATTGTTATCAAATGTTTATAATATTTAAAAATACAACAAAGATTAATTTCCAAGAACTACACAAATTTTCTTCCAGTACTGATACTTCCCTCACTATGTCGTGAAACGTTTACCAGCTATAGAATTCTTAACCTTTTCACTCCCAAACCCGAGTTAACTCGGACATCTGAGTGTCTTCCGCTGTCCCAACCACGAGTTAACTCGTATTTAAAATGCCCCTCTCTCTCCCGGTGCCGAATTTAGTCGTATGTTCCAGTTCTGTCGCTGAACGTGAGATGGCATCATATGACAATGCTCAGAGAAGAACACAGCTATCTCGATACATCGCATGCGTCGTATATTTAGTCTTGACCCTTACACTATTCTTTGACAGCTGTCTTGAGTCACCCAACATGGCTGCATCCACAAGCACTAGTTTGCCGGAAAGTGATATTTTAGATGTTTTATGTAATGATGACGAGTCTGACTACTACGAGGATAGTGAATGAATGAGTGAACATTTATTGAATATTGGCGGCATTTAGCCCAGATACATGTTCATAATTAAATTACATAGAACAAGAACCCTTAAACCCAGTGAAACTGAACAATTATAGGCATAACTAAAAATACACCAATTAAATTACTAAGTGGCCTCTTACACAGGCGGATGACCAGTCCACATGTAATGGCCAACCCTACAACCCTCTAATCTTACAACTAACTTGGTGGCCCCCCACACAGACGGAATAACGGACACTATGCAAGGCGCCACCCCTAACTAAATCTACTAAGCTGCCTCTAACATGGACGGATGACCAGCTCACGTGCTAGGGCACCCCATACATCTAATTTAAGCCTATAACTAACTACTTACTACATTAAATCTATACTTATTCTATCCTAAATCTGTCTAGCCGTGACACCCCCCTGGTGAGGAACATAAACCACCTTTCCCTGGGATGTCACGACCAGACATGTCTCATGAGGCTCGGAAACCGAAACCTCATCGACCCCTTAAGTTGTCAACGTTATTCCTCACCACTCCTTCATGTAACAGCCCACAAGTGTGCGGATGCCAGCTCCACATGTAGACCGTCATGTCTGTATTCTTCTGCCGAGACGGTGGTATGACTCGGCTCATCTTTCGCTGTCTCATTGACAACTTACTTCCTCTAACCTAATACTACTCCCTACCTTACTCTACTCTACACGTGCAGACGTACTGAATCAACACTTAGCGTGAGATAGGTCAGACCTATCCCTCCCTCTTCATCTCTACGTCACCAGCCAAACACTACCGTATAGAACAGAAGAAAAAAACCAACAGACAGACAAAACGACTTACCAACAACCAAACACAACCTGATTAGAAGGAATACAATACGATTTACTTAACAATTAACGAAATATTACTAATTATAAAATATACAATACGTAAGGAGCAAAGGAACAAAACTGAACATTTATATAAACGGGACATAATACTAAAATTATAATTATTGTCGCCCTTGCTATTACTGACTTGAATTCTATAATGTTCCATATTTGTGTATGTCTCTTTCATAACTTTCATCAGCATTTACCCTTCCCTCATTCACCACTTTTCTTTTTTTCTCCCACAGTCTTTTTACAATAGTCAATAATTTCGATAGTTTCCCTGGCCTTCACCATTCCCTGTTCATACGAGGATAGTGAAGATGATATATTAGTGAAAATGATTCTGTGGAAGTGATAGTAGGAGTGATTTATCTGAAGGTGGGGAGGATGAGGAATTAGAAATCGAACCTAATCACATGGTGCGGAAACGACCAAGGTTAGCGCTACCACATACAGTTTCTCGTACAACCTGGATAAATGACGCTAATTTTACACCAATAAAACATGATTTTGACCCAAACCAGTGTGGCATTAGGGACGAACTTAACCTCAACGAACGTTCTATCGAATACGAAATATTCGTTGCGTTATTCGCAAAGGACAAATAGGACAAGCCATAAGATGAAGGAAACTAGATATGAATGTGTCAAATGCAGTGCTTCACTTTGTGTACACCCCTGCATGGAAATTTACCACACAGTAGTGAATTTTCCATGAAGATGTGAAGGAATAATGTTTTCATTTTTTGTCATAAAACTTTGTAAATAGTTCTAAATATAAAATAAATATTAGCTTATTTCAGCTAGCGTGAAATTATCCAAAATAACCCGGGATGGGGCATGCATAAGCAGGAAAGATACTTGGGAGTGAAAAGGCTAAATAATATGAATTTTAAAACAAAACCTACAACTTACCTAGAAATGGAGTACCTAGGGTTTGAAAATATCTTTTCGCGCGCGATCGTAGGCTAGCCAACGTTCAATATTTAGATCTCACACAAGACCTAACGCCAAACGAAACGGCCAAATTATGACACGCGGGAAGGTAGCATCCTTCATATGCCACCTGTAAGCTACTGGCATATAGCACTAAAACCGAAAACCAGCAATGGCCGGTAGTGCAAGCCGGCCGGCACTGTAGGACTCTCCCCTAATTCATCATGATGCTTTAAAAAGTAGTTGTATTGTTACTCCTATCAAAGTTTACGAATTACGGAGTAATCACTGTACTCTCTATTCTTCGTTAACAACACGGTACTTTCAATCACTTCGCCCGGCTTTGATTTAGACATTTTGTTATATTGGCTAAAAGTTATTTTTCTACAAGGTTGTATTCATTCATTAAGCTTGCTCCAGTAATTTACAGATGTTAAGCAGCAAACTTGGATTGATGCTGGTAATACCTCAGTACATATATATATTATACATTCCACATTTATTCTACCAAATATTATCGGAAATGAGGTTGATTTTTAGATTATATTCTAAAGAGGATTTCAGAACAAAAGTCAACGGGTGAAAGGGCTGCCGAAAGTCACTCACAATTTTGAATAATTTATATTCGTTTTGTTTTGGAATAAATAACAATGTTCCTGCCACAAGAATTACATTGTATTGTATTATAAATGTGGCATACTAATTGAAAATATGGGCTCTTTTCGTAGGATATTTTGAAGTTCTCCGAGGATTTCTGGCAGTAACACATCAGTATTCACTCATATTTTTCTCGAGCACCCCGAAAGTTGCTGGCTTGTTGACATGGACCTGTTCTTTGATAAATCCATAAACAAACGTCCGAGACCATCAAATCTTGAAATAAACTCCATAATGGACTGTTGACTTAGAAGTTTCGTTCACTGTTCGATGCTCAACTTCTCCATAAAAATATTGCCAATTGTCACTCAGAGGACTGTAATAAATTAGCAGAATTTCGTTTTAAAGCCAAACGTTGTTAGATTTATTGACCCATGTGTTAAGAGATGGATGTTAGTTGATGGCAAATTTCAGTCGGGATGGTCATCACTGTGACGCCAAGTACGACGATAACCCTCAGGAATGAAATCTTGCAGATACATCGTGGCAAGAAACAATAATCCATCAAGGTCGTATTTAAGAAAAGTTGATGTTGGGAATATGATTACATTTTGAAGGCGTTATTGAATATTAATTGACTCCAAATGGAAGTATAATAGACGCTTACGAGCAACTAGAACGTATTTGGATATTTTTAGGTCTGTATAACCCGATTGAATCTATAAATAGTGCACGATACTACAACGAAGGGTATCAACACCGCATTAGAATTCAAAATATGTATGGAATAGTGTTATTTTCCTGACAATAAAATGTACATTGTAAATTTCGCAACTTCTGACTGTAGTTTACTGCGGTGCATAGCATCTTACCTTTTAGGAGGATAGATTGATAATATGGAGGAGTTCATATACGTCTGTGCGAAGTTTTTACATCTCCAAATCGAAGGAATGATATTGCAAGGAATGCATATGCTGCCAGAAAGGGAGCTGCAAGTTATTGCAAATTATATTCTTTCCTTCACAGAACAGAACAATATTTTTATTTGTTTAGTATCTATTGTGACGGTTATATTACCAATGAATTTTCAATTAAAGTTTTATACTCAACTCATGACTCTAAAAATCACGAATCAGTGCCCTGCAAACTAGTGAAATATAGTAAGTTATTTACTTTTTTCTTTCATTGCGTTTTATTAGTTTCTATTGATTTCTTCTCCCACATTCGTCCCTGATTTGTCTCTGCCCTCTATGTTACTCCTCATGCACACACGGTGTGATCGAACATCTTAGTTCGAACACGGCCGACTTGATGAGTCGCTCTGGCTAGCTCCAGCACACGAGGGATCCAGTCGGCCGTGGTTCGAACTTAATATTGTCGTCAGCTCCCGCTTGGAGCGCTCTGCCAGCACACAGCGAGCCACCTGGTGACGAATGAACGTAGCACTACAGTTCCAACGGTAATGCACTCTTAAATTCAAGCGCTCATTATTGGAGAATTCTTCCTTGTGAACAGTTGAGATTTCCTTCTGAAGACGTAGAGCAGAGTTCTCTACGAAATGTAAAGAGTTTTACCTTGTTTTTTACACGGCATAAGCCCAAAAGCCCACAATTATCGTGTCCACAAGTACGGGCCGTGTTAACAAGTTATTTACTAATTTTCTAGAAGAATTCCTTAGACCGTGATAACTGGGAATATGGTACAAAAGGAGGGTGTTACGATCTCCGTTGTGTATCACAAGTCATAAATACTAATTCAAGGATATAAAAGATAAACAATAATCCCCCAAAAGTGGTGGCATAAAGTCAAGAAGACAATCATCACGGAAAAAATAATAAGCAAGTACTTTTACATGGCTGTTGATAACGTGATCACAGCAACATGACAACCTGATTTACGTGTAATCCGAACAACAGGGACGTGACATTTTATCTCAAACATCCCACATGCATTGGCCGGAATTCAAAGCCTGACTGTTTCTTCGAGGAGCCAGTCACTGTGGCACTGTGCTACTACGCCCACGAATATGTATGAACGGTAAACGAAGGTGAAAATACGACACAAAGGAAATAAATTTCATATTCGGATAGTGCCCAATTTTTATTTCTTAAATTGCAAAATTAGACGTGCTTCCTTCCTTAGACATAATATAAGTTATCGTTTGGATTAGATACTTAAAATTTGCCAGAAGTATGCAGTAGTCTCTAGGAAGTAAAAATATTAATAAACAAGAGAAAGAGCCACTAGTAATAGATTCGAATAATATGCTTTGAATTGATATATATGGTCGCTGCCGGTACAAAACCTCCTATGTGATAATATTTTAGGAGATATACTGACCCGCAGCACATACATTATGAAGAGCGAGAATGCCTTGACCATATTCACACAATATTGCACCTTAGATGACAGAACCTTACCGGCCAAAGTTCTAAGCAAAAATATTTCACATAGGAGGTTTTTTCCCGGCAGTGACGATATGTTACTGACGTATTTTGAACTACTTCGATTTGGCTTTGTTACATAGTATATTTCCATATTTTAAAAGGTCCTTCAAGTAGAATATGCCTCCTTTTCTCAAGGGTCCATGAATCGTTATTGAATGGAGTAATAACAGTACATTCATGTGCTATACTTCAAAAGCTATTGTGTGATAATATAAGGAGTAACCTCCTACTGGTAACCAACTAGGGTAACCCACTCAGCTCCCGTGTACCTTACAGTGTACAGGTGATTTTGCATTGATTTTTTCTGTTTATCCTTCTTGGTTTACGAGGTTGTAAATGGATTGCGCGTATCTACTTGTTTGTTTTGTTAACACTGTTTCATGTAGCAGGACTTGATGAAAGCATGACAAAACTTGTATCAAGGAACACATTTTTTCTCTTTGATGAGTGAAGACATGTCATTTGATATACCTAATGGAACAAATACCTTTATTGCATGTAATTAACCTTTTGTATAATATGCAGTTATGGTGGTTCAAAGCAGAAAATAGTATCTATTAACGCAACCGGAACATGAGCAAAATAGCCGATGAATTTGTACTAACTTCGTTTGTCTCAATAACCAATACAATCATCGAAAGACTTGATTAATTGAAGTGACTTCTCATTTCATATAAGCGCTGGGAGTACTCAAACTGGTATGTCATACAAAGGAGTTAGTATTAAATTTACTACAATATTACTTTGCTATTTTTATTGTTTTGTATGCTTCGTGAACTAGAAACGAAAACTAAATGTGTCTGTACACTTTGTACGAAGTATTCTCTTAATCATCAAAATACACGAGTGAAACCTTTCTTATGAATAATTGGAGAATAATTCCGTGGAGTTACAAAATTTTTACTCACCGTATGCACATTTGTTAAAATATTTAGCTGCATTCGTTAAGAATGCATAGAGACTCCAAGGAATCTTCCTTTCTAAGAAATGAACTATTTAACTGTGCTATGAAAATTATATTCTGCGATTGATTGGGGTATATGTGCCTGTCGTAAATATTCTTACGTCAACGCTAATGAAGTTACTGCAGTAAGTACTGACACGTGCGGGGATTTAATGGTTGGTGGCTAATTGGGGTACAGTACTTAAATTTTATTATTACTGGAATGCGTTGAAACGGTTCTCAAATTATGCAACTCTAATTCCTCTCCTCGTTCGATAGCACTTCAAACCAGTTATGAGTGTCAATATCTGTAGTATGGAGATCACAATGTAGTGCACATGTAGTTCCGTGAGGAACTGAGATATTTTGTCTTCCTCCATCGCATAAATATCACTTTCAATATTTTATTTCCCTAATTGTTGGCAGTCAGAACCGACTGTCTACATTTTAATTCAGAGTCGTTGTTTTGTGTCCGTGCTACTTATGGCAGAATAATACGTCAACACCACTTCAATTCAGGCTATCCTATAAATACTTAGTAATTCGTTGCCTAAACCGATTAATACATGTTTGATATATTCACATATACGTTCTCTTCTCTAAGCTTGACCATAAATTGTATCATTCTGTAACTCTTAAAGAGAACATTTATCGTAACAGGGGTCTAATTCGCAAAAGAGCTACGACATAGTATCAGATGATTTGATCGAATATCCGACACATGTAGTTATACATACACAAACATATGCTATAGATTGTACATTGTGTAATTCATTATTGAAATTTAATTTTTTGATGTAGTTAAACTTTGTCCTTGATGTAATCCAGAATGTCTGGAAGGTAGTTGAGAATATTCAACATCACTCATTTTATGTTCAACGATGAAAATACTTTTAAAGTGATGTGCTAGTTTGGCTGTTACTGGGATACCTTAACGGTGGCTTACGGCTTCTGGATACATTTGTTTAGATCAGGCATACATCTAAGTAAGTATTTGGAGTTCATCAAATTCATCACTTGTTTAGTGCTCTACGGGGATTTAAATCTACATAAATATTCGCCATAATCTTCATTAATGCATAACACTAAACTAGGGGAATTACTTCCTCACTCTTAGTTTCAAGAACATCGAGGATTTTCTTTATTATTTCTTATTTTACTTTTTTCTGATTTCATGTCTGGTGATGTGACATTAAAGAATAGATATTTACGTTTGCACCATTAATGATAAAAGTTTTACAGGTATGAATTAATAACTGATATTAAATGCCATGCCATTTCAGTACTTACTGCACAAATTATAAGAAATTTAGAGAAACAGTTTAATAATTTTAATTTTTCCCAGGAATTATAAAATTTTGGGATTGCTTTAAGTATTACATTTTTAACTATGGTGTCAAATTGTTTTTTATTTGTCATTCTGTTTTCACCCGGTCCTGATCTATTCCACAATTCTGTCAAGAGTAAAATTGAGTGGTCTGTCGGTATATGCATATACCATTCCAAAATATTCTATGTAATGTGACACCCAGAAGGAAATTACTTCCATGAACTATATTTTTAACAATATGTTTCTTTATTCGCAATATACGAGCATAAAAGCCATATAACCAGTTTACTACCATATCGTATTCGTTCTCTGATATGGTCTTTTCTAAATCAATTAAACTTTTATTCTAGAACTTCATACCAGCCACACCTTTGACATGAAATAATATGTGATAATAATTAGTCCATACAGTCCTAAGATAATTATTGGTGTGTTCTACGACATACGATACTTTAGAGTGAAAGTAGGAAGATTATATATAAGATATCGTCGCTGCTGGGACAAAACCTACTATGTGAAATATTTTATCTTAGAACTTTGGCCGGTAAGGTTCTGTCATCTAAGATGCAATATTGTGTGAATATTGTCAAGGCATTCTCGCTCTTCGTAATGTATGTGCTGCGGGTCAGTATATCTCCAAAAATATTATCACAAAGGAGATTTTGTCCCGGCAACGACGATATATTAAGTGCAAAACTGAATGTTACCTGTACTTGGAAGTTTATTTTCTTGTTCATGGCTCTCCATTCATCGAAAAATGCGTTTCATAACGGGTACCAAGCATAAGATGATAGATGTAATTCCCTGGTAAGTGAACGTGTTAAATGAGAAAATTTTAATTCCTCCAGACTAAGGAACAAAGATTATTTACTCATGGCTACGTAACGGTATGGATTTGTATTTGGTTAATAACACTCTTATAAATTCGCTATACATAATATCATACATCATAAAAGATTATTTTACAAAAGGTAATGAGACATTAATGCTTCAATACAGAAGTAAGAATGATTTAAAATTCTGTCCACCCATTTGTTTCGAGAAATTAATTTTGAGGCCACGCAGACTAACACTCATTACTTTCGACCGATTTACGTCAATGCTGAAATATATCGTAATTGAACAATGAACTCATGTCTGGAAACTTTTCGAATTTTCCGCTTGTGCATGACAGAATAAAATAGAATAAGGGCACTTTTATTTAAAAATCATAAGCTTGCAGACAAGTAACAATAAATGACAGTAAATGGTATGAAATTGCATTATAATTTCTTCGTCCAACATAATATTTTCAGCATTAATACACTCCACCAGTATGCATATACACATCTTTCATCTGAACACGTTAGAGGCATATTCATATAAAACCACGTAAAATTCTTCAAAATAAAATATAATAGCCATGTGCAGTCTGTTCTAAATAAATCATTCATTGCATGTACTGTATTTTTAATTTAGTTACACTTTGTCAAATTTCGAGCTGCTCTGCGATAGGGAGACCAGATGCATGTGTGTTGAGTCATTAGTCCATAGACTGCTTTGATGCAGCCCTCCATGCCACCCTATCCTGTGCTAAACTTTTCATTTCTACGTAACAACTGTATTCTACATCTTCTCTAATCTGCTTGTCATATTCATACCTTGGTCTACCCCTACCGTTCTTACCACCTAGACTTCTTTCAAAAACCAACTGAGCAAGTCCTGGGTGTCTTAAGATGTGTCCTATCATTCTATCTCTTATTCTCGTCAAATTTAACCAAATCGATCTTCTCTCGCCAAGTCGATTCAGTATCTCTTCATTTGTGATTAGATATATCCACCACACCTTCAGCATTCTTCTGTAACACCACATTTCAAAAGCTTCTATACACTTTCTTCCTGAGCTAGTCATCGCCCATGTTTCACTTCCATACAATGCCACGCTCCATATGAAAGTCTTCAAAAACATCTTTCTAATTCCTATATCAATGTTTGAAGTAAGCGAATTTTATTTCTTAAGAAAGCTCTTCCTTGCTTGTGCTAGGCTGCATTTTATGTCTTCCTTACTTCTGCCATCGTTAGTTATTTTACTACCCAAGTAACAATATTCATCTACTTCCTTTAAGACTTCATTTCCTAATTTAATATTTCCTGCATCACCTGCCTTCGTTCGACTGCACTCCATTACTTTTGTTTTGGACTTATTTATGTTCATCTTGTACACCTTACCCAAGACTTCGTCCATGCCATTCAGCAGATTCTCGAGATCTGTAGACTCAGATAAAATAACAATATCATCGGAAAACCTCAAGGTTTGATTTCCTCTCTTTGGATTTTGATTCCCTTTCCAAATTCCTCTTTGATTTCCTTTGCGTCCTGTTCTATGCAAACATTGAAAAGGAAGGGGGACAAACTGCAGCCTTGCCTCACTCCTTTCTGTATTGCTGCTTCTTTTTCAAAGCCCTCGATTCTTATCACTGCAGACTGATTTTTATACAGATTGTAGATAATTCTTCGTTCTCGGTATCTGATCCAATCATATTCAGAATCTTAAATAGCTTGGTCAAATCAAAATTATCGAATGCCCTTTCTAGATCTACGAATGCTATGTACGTGGGTTTGTCCTTCTGGATTCGATCCTTCACGTGTTCCTACATTTCTTCTGAAGCCAAATTGATCTTCTCCCAACTCAGCTTCAACTTGTCTTTCCATTCTTCTGTAAATAATACGTGTTAAAATTTTGCAGGCATGAGATACTAAAAGTAATGGTGCTGTAGTTTTCACACCTGTCAGCACCGGCTTTCTTGGGAATAGGTATGACAACATTCTGCCGAAAATCTGATGCGACTTCTCCTGTCTCATACATCTCACACACTAAATGGAATAACCTTGCCATGCTGGTTTCTCCTAAGGCAGTCGTCAGTAATTCAGAAGGAATGTCATCAATTCTAGGTACCTTGTTCCTATTTAGGTCACTCACAGCTCTGCCAAACTCTGACCTCAAAATTGGGGCTCCCATTTCATCAGCATCAACAGCCTCTTCTTGTTCCAGAACAAGATTATCTACATCTTGACCTTGATACGACTGTTGGATATGTTTCTGCCATCTTTCTGCTTTGTCTTCTTTCCCTAGAAGTGGCTCACCATCTGAGCTCTTAATATTCATACACCTAGATTTCCTTTCACCAAAGGTTTCCTTGATTTTCTTGTATGCAGTATCTGCCTTTCCTAGGACCATACAACCTTCGACATCCTTGCACCTCTCCTTCAGCTAGTCTTCCTTAGCTTCCTTGCACTTTCTATCCATTTCATTCTTTAATCGCCTGTATTCTTTTCTGCCCTCTTCATTTCTAGCATTCTTGTATTTTCGTCGTTCATCAATCAGGTCTAGTATCTCCTGAGTTATCCACTGATCCTTAGTTGATCTTTTCTTCCTTCCTAACATTTTTTCAGCATCCCCGCTAACTTCATTTTTCATGACTATCCACTCTTCCTCTATTGTGTTTCCTTCAGCCTTTTCATTTAGTCCTTTTGCAACATGTTCCTTGAAACAATCCCTCACACTCTTTTCTTTCAACTTGTCTAGGTCCCTTATTTCTGCATTCTTTCCTTTCTTCAATTTCTTCAGCTTCAGATGGCATTTCATGACCAACAATTTGTGGTCAGAGTCCACGTGTGCTCCTGGGAAAGTTTTCCAATCCAACTCCTGATTTCTGAATCTCTGCCTAATCATAATGAAGTCTATTTGATACCTTCCATTATCTCCATGTCTCATCCACATATAAGTCCGTCGTTTGTGGTGTTTGAACCAAGTATTGGAAAGGAATATGTTATGATCGGTGCAGAATTCAACCAGCCGACTTCCTCTTTTGTTCCTTTGTCCCAATCCGAATTCTCCTACCGCATTACCTTCTCTTCTTTGGCTTACCACTGCATTCCAGTCTCCCATCACAATTAGATTCACGTGACCTTTTACACATTGTGTTAAGTCTTCTCTATTCATATGTTTTTTCGATTCCCTCATCATCCGTTGAGCTAGTAGGCGTATAGACCTGCACTATTGTGGTGTGCATTGGTTTGGTGTCTATCTTTGACGACAATAATTCTTTCACTATGCTGGTCGTAGTAGCTTACTCGCTGCCCTATTTTCTTATTAATTATTTTACCAACTCCTGCATTTCCTCTGTTTGATTTTGTGTTGATAACTCGGTATTCGCTTGACCAAAAATCCTGTTCTTCCTGCCAACGTACTTCACTTATACCAACTACATCTAACTTTAGTCTATCCATCTTCTCTTTCAGATTCTATAATCTACCACAACGATTCAAACTTCTAACATTCCACGCTCCGACTCGCAGAATGTCAGTATACATCTTCCTGATGATCACCCCCTCTCGTGTAGTTCCCACCCGGAGATCCGAATGAGGTACTCGTTTACCTCCGAAATATTTTACCCGGGAGGAAGCCATCATCAGTACATCATTCATAAAGAGAGAGCTGCATGTCCTCGGGAGTTAGTTACGGCTGTAGTTTTCCACTGCTTTCTGCTGTGTAGCAGTATCAACACAGCTAATCCATGTTGAGTATTATTACAAGGGCATAAGTCAATCACCCAGGCTGCCGCCCATTCAACATCCGAAAGGCTGCTACCCCCCTTTTGATGAACCATTCGTTAGTCTGGTCTCTTAACAGATATCCATCCGATATGGTTGCAGGTGCGGCTCGGCTATCTGCTTCATTGGGACACGCAGGCCTCCCCACCGCGGCAAAATCACATGGTTCACAGGGGAGGACCAGATGCATACAGATAAATCAGAGTACAAAACTATTTAAAAAATAGGGCAATGCCGGAAGAAAGAGGACTCTATTCTCCATTGAGAGTCTGAATGAGGCATATATTCTTACTTATACTCATTATCACGTACAGCTATCTCTTTCCATACTATAGAGTAAATTCCTGCACAATTTAAACAACGAAACTAATTTATACAGCCTGATGGTACTTTTCTGAAGACCCAATTGCTCTTAGGAGTTTTGGCTTGTCTAATATATAAAAATAGTCGCTTGTAAATTCCTAGAAACACTTTGCCCATTTCTGACCACAAGGTAACTTATTAAATTCAGGCTCATTACTGCTCCCATTCAGGAATTGTTGGAGATTGTAGAACGGGTCAAAAGATATCACATCTTCAATTTGAAAGAATTTTTACAGCTTATAAAACAAAATATTTTTTCAACATTAATATAACACAAATCACTTTTTAGCGCCATCCATTTATAAGAGACCAGACCCATTCTTTAAAGTATTCTTTGCATGATCCATATAACAACATAGCTTCGTACATATAAACACTCACTTCAACTTCTCTTTCAAAACCTCTTTTCTAGCATTTTCACACTTCTCTTTAACATTGAGGTAAACTAACTTTTCTTGCAATTTGTTTTGAAGGACCTGACAAACGGTATCCAGGACTTCCATTATTTAAGGAATACATTTTTCCCTTCCTATTTGCATGACATCTGCAGGAAATATGTACATCAATTATTGTGAATGGCATAAGTATGCATCATCTAATCTATTTTAAAATGTAACTAATACCTTATCTTACATGCAGTTAAGAAATAATGGCATGTCCTATAAATCCATAACCACATTTCTTTATATAGATACGACATCGATGATGCCGAGGCGTATTGAAGAACATTTGTATAAACGAAGTTCTAAAATATATTACCCAAAATAAGCAAATTCACTAAAAAAGAATATTTCGGGTTTAAAAAAATCCATCCGGACCCCGCACAATGGTCTAAAAAGCAGGACAAGTCCGGATAAATGAGGACGTCTGGTCACCCTACCTTGGACAAAGTATTCACTGTTAACTTTGTTTTGTTCAAAACAGAAAACAATGTCATTTTTATCACCGTTACAATGAATATCTGACGACTGCTTCCTAAAATATTGTTTACATAGTTTATGGTAGTTTTAGGCACTGCGGTCATCACTGCTATACGAAGGAGGAAGTATTCAAAACGATTACGGCAATAACATTAATAAGCTGAATTAATCACATAACAAATACTGTTATGGTACATCTACTCAGCTTGGAAACTTTCGTCTTTTAAAATTATAGCACAATAATAGCTGAAATTGTTGTTAATTATATTAATCAGAATAAAATGTACAATATGAAATCTGTATATTCCCTGATATGGTCAGAAATATCATATAACTTCTCCTTCCTGCAGTGCTTCTTCCTCACAGATCTTTGGTGATGACCAACGTGCTTGTTCGTTCTGTTCTGAAGTGTCGACTTCACACCACTGATTCAAGTTCATCAGGAATGATACCCCTAGGCCCGTTACCATTTATATACGTAGATCGAGTCGTAAGTCATGGCAAAAATTTTTCCTCGCGAACAGGAGACAACACGGAAAATCTAAGATACGCATTTGGGAACGTACGGTAAGTACTTGCGTATGATGCCACTAGATGATGTATGTAAACAACAGTGTTGGTCTAAGCATGCCCCCAAGTTCAGTGTGCGAGTTAGAGCGTCAGAAAATGGAAGTCAAGCAGCAGCAGCCGCCTTATTCGCCTGATCTGAGCCAATGTGACTATGATCTAATCCCCAAAGTCAAGAAGCTATTACGTGGACAACGGCTTGCTAACAAAGAGGACATCGTAACAGCATTTCGGAGAGATGTGTTACACGTTAGCGATACACATGCAGCGAATGGTATTCAGCGCCTGCCCCACCGCTGGCAACGCACAGTGGAAAACTTGGGTGATTATTTCGAAGGTCTGTAACCAGTGGAGATCTGTCCTTTGTAAGTAGTCTTGTGTATCTGCTGTCTATACCATAATAAAACAATATTTACCAATGGCCTGTGTTCTGTCACTTTCCTACGAGAATCTCCTGAAGTCAGAATTAGTCTTCAGGCACTATGCATACGTACATGCCCTCTATTTCTAAATTCATATCTTAGATTTGCCGTGTTGTCTCCTATTCGCGAGAATAAAAGTAGTTGCCATGACTTATAACTCGGCCCTCGTATTTTTGAACATAACTTTTAGCAGATAGTAGTTGCTGTTCGCTATCACACGGTCAACGTATTCCACTTCTTTCATGCTGTTGAGCACAGACAACGAGAACTTTCCCACTGTTCTTAGTCTCTAGGAAGCGATTCTCCTTGATCTCATGTTATACAGACGAACTTGAGTTCGATGGCAAATGTTGCCCGTCAGGTATTCCGGGGACTGGGTCTTACTTATGTGGCTGCTGATTGTACATATTGAATTGTTGCTTTGGATACACGATGTCAGTGCATACGAATGATAAATGGAGTCGACGTCGGGCAATGACGATGCTAAGGCTAGAAAAGACACAATGCCGTAATACTTCATCATTTGCAACGTGATTGATGTAACGAATTCTCAGAATTACAATTAGTGATGGAAATCAAACAAATAAGGTTTACAAAAGTGATCTGTAACACTGAAACAGAGTGTCTACAAGTTCTGAAGAAGAGGAGACACTTTCGTTGATTGAAGGCTGTATTCCATTCGTTTCAGAAAAGGACGGAATTACCATCCGGGCCTCAATGGTCCCGCTACATACGTTCGAACTCGGAAATAAAATTTGCAAAGTGTTCCAGGGAAGATGCTGAATGCAACAGAAGTGATGACTGACTGTTAACAAGCTTTGTTTCCTGTTATTCAGGACGGAATGTTTGCATTATTTAGTTCATACTATGCATACCCCTCCTATCTCAAATTTGTTTACGCGTAAGTATTCGTGTTCCCAAATAAATAACTATGTGTATAAATTTAAGCATTGATGTTCATGAATACGTTGTTTGTCTACCGTTCAGTGCCGTTTCTTGATACGGGGTCGAGAATGAAGTGAGATGAATTTATATCGCTTGTTTTACGGCCGTATGCACTTCCTGATGCCAACCTCAGTTGAGGAGATAATGAATATGAAATTAATGACGGTGAATGAAACTGGTTAAGTAGGTGGAAGGAATGGGCTGTGGCCTATCAATAGAAACTGTCCCTGCATTTTCCTGGAAGTGTAAACAGGAAACCATAGAAAACCATTCTCAGGACAGCCGATGATGGGCTCGAATCCACGCGTCTTCCGAATGCAGAAGTTGGCTGAATAGCACTTCGCTCACTGGCGTTCCTAAAAAAATAACTATCTCGAATCGACGTATTAAAAATACCTCAATCTTTACATGGACAAATTATGGCTTTATACGTAAAGGTGAATGCTACGCTCACTATCGAGTAACGGTGCACATGAACACATAGCGAGTAATGACGGCTTAATGTTAACGAAGTTATTCTTTAATATCCAGGTGAATTCGAAGAAGAGCCCATATCCGTAATATTTACCAAAGGTAGGAATAAACTATTCTCTTCGTGGATGGAAATATATCACATATTATTTCATGTTTGTATTTCTCATTACTCTTACATCTTATTCTTATTCTGCCGCTTTTCCCACACACGGATGCGAGTTGTGCAACACAACATCGTTGCCGGGAAAAACCTCCTATGTGATAATATTCTTGGAGATCTAATGACCCGCAGCATATACATTATGAAGAGCGAGAAAGCCTTGACAATATTCACACAATATGGCACCTTAGTTGACAGAACCTTACCGGCCAAAGTTCTAAGCTAAAATATTTCATATAGGAGGTTTTGTTCCGGCAGCAACGATATGTTGAGGCCCTACATATTTCAAGTTTTAAGGGGCGGATGCCGCTCCTGATAAAAACTCTACGTAGACGAATGTATTCAATACTACGTTTACCGGGCAAGTTGACCGTGCGGTGATGGGCGCACGGCTGCGAGCCTGCATCAGGGAGATAGTGGGTTCGAATCCCACTGTCGGCAGCCGTGAATATGGTTTTCTATGGTTTCCCATTTTCACAGGAGACTGTATCATAACACATTGAATTCCAAGGTCTGGGTCGTAAAACTTTCCTCGGGGCCAAACGTGTTTTTTAAGTGATTTTTATTATTTTGCGCATGTGGATTGCTACCTTGAATTTTATTTTCATCTTCAACAGTTAGTTATACTGTCTGATTTTCATCATTTTCCCTGTCATGCACAAAGCCATGTCATGACGTGGCTTTGTGTTAATTTAATAATAATAATAATAATAATAATAATGTTATTTGTTTTACGTCCCACTAACTACCCTTTTACGGTTTTCGGAGACGCCGAGGTGCCTGAATTTAGTCCCGCAGGAGTTCTTTTACGTGCCAGTAAATCTACCGACACGAGGCTGACGTATTTGAGCACCTTCAAATACCACCGGACTGAGCCAGGATCGAACCTGCCAAGTTGGGGTCAGAAGGCCAGCGCCTTAACTGTCTGAGCCACTCAGCCCGGCTTGTGTTAATTTGGAGGCATTCTTTTACATATGGTGGCCATGTCATTCATATATGAACGATATTTTTTAATGTTCTTTTCTTTTTATCTTTTCAGAATTGACTATAATTTGTAAAAAATGGGTAAGAGATATGGTACAGAAAGGCTATCTGAGGTCGGATTGAGGCGGGAAAACATGTAAAGATGGTTTTCACCTATTGCAAGACATGTCCCTTCATGGCTCAACTGTGTCTAGACTGTTTCAGTTGTGTGCACCAGTGATTTCTGTACTGCAAACATTTTATTTATGTTGTTTTAGATAAGTAGACATTTTTATTTTTGTGCATGGCACAGGTCAAATTCAAATACTACAAAAATGAAAATAAACAATTACAGAGGCGGTTCTAGCTCAGCCTGCGGGCCCCCAGTTTGAACAATAACTTTAAAATTGTAAAATTTCTAAGTCTAGAACCAATACTGGTCATTACTGGTATCATTACATATTATAGGATATTTAGAATAGGCCTACGTTTAAAATACAATAATTCAGATAATAATTCAGAACAAGTGTGTTTGATGAAATATTTCGTTTGTTTTCAACTAGAATAAATAAAAAATTTATTCGTGCATATTATGTTTACATTCAGCATGGTATACCTAATTCCATTATAGGTACGGCCAAACCAAGCACACCAAAAGTAACTCGTGGGCCACACTTTAAGGCTACTATTTGATTTTACAGTAACGTCGTTCGTATGCGAATGACGAAGCCTGATACAGCTAATCTGTACGTCATTCATATATGGATGACGCTGCAGTAGCGAGAAGTTAAGTGTCATAGATATGTGAATGACGTGGCATTCAATGTGTTAATTAAGGCTACGGCCGCTTCCTTTCAACTTCTAGGCCTTTCCTATCCCATCGTCGCCATAAGACATATCTGTGTCTGTGCGACGTACAGCCGTAAGAAAAAAACTACTACGTTTTCCTCTGGTGTTTGGTGGTGTTATGGGTTGCGTGTGTATGACGACAAGCACAAGCACCCAGTTCTGGAGATGGCGATATTAACTAGACCCGGCTAAAATCCCGCAACCTACCCTGTAATCCGCCCGCTCCCTAACAGAAGCCCAGTCATCTTCATTTTCACAACAATAAAAATCATATTTCCTTACATGTTTATTTGAATTTATATTTTAACCCTCAGCTACGTCAATTTGACGGTTAAATTCGCAATAATTCATCTCCTTCCATCTCAGAAGTCCAGGTAATGAACTGGTGAAGTATTTTCAATTGTTCCGAACCATGCTATATCAAGTAAAGCTTTGGATATATTTTGACATGACGGACATTATCTGTCGATACAGCATCAATGAAATGCATAGGAGCATTATCTCGTATGACTAATCAAATATTAAGAGATTCACATGAAATGAAACATCTGACCACGCTTTATGATGGACGGACGTCACTCTATCTCTTGCAGTTACCGTTGTAATACACAGTGCGTGAGGGATTGGATATTTTAAAGCACCATTCACTTTTGCTCAAAATGCGTAATGAATACTGTATTGATTTCAAATCAGCGATAACAATAAATACTGACGTAAACTTCCACTTATTTTGTTTCTAGAACCTTCAATATCATCTATTTATGCATTTCATATCGGTATAATAGACTATGCTCTTCACTGTCAGTAAGTAATTAAAGACAATGTGGGGTTCAAAAAAGAGGTACGATGCTAACACGACGGTTGTAAATAAAGTCCAGTGATCGCGCATACGCAAATAGGATATGGGATCGGGGTTAAAAGTCAGGTTGTGAGTTTCACAAATAGGAAAAGTCCTCTCAGTTTAAACTACTACGTTGATGGGGTGAAAGTTCCTTTTGGGGATCATTGTAAACATCTAGGTGTTAATATAAGGAACGATCTTCATTGGGGTAATCACATAAATGGGATTGTAAATAAAGGGTACAGATCTCTGCACATGGTTAGGAGGGTGTTTAGGGGTTGTAGTAAGGATGTAAAGGAGGGGGCATAGAAGTCTCTGGTAAGACCCCAACTAGAGTATAGTTTCAGTGTATGGGACCCTCACCAGGATTACCTGATTCAAGAACTGGAAAAATCCAAAGAAAAGCAGCTCGATTTGTTCTGGGTGATTTCCGACAAAAGAGTAGCGTTAAATTTTTTTTTGCAAAGTTTGGGCTGGGAAAACTTGGGAGAAAGAAGTCGAGCTGCTCGACTAAATGGTATGTTTCGAGATGTCAGCGGAGATATGGCGTGGAATGACTTTTTTTTTGCTAGTTGTTTTACGTCGCACCGACACAGATAGGTCTTACGGCGACGATGGGACAGGAAAGGGCTAGGAGTGGGAAGGAAGCGGCCGTGGCCTTAATTAAGGTACAGCTCCAGCAGTTGCCTGATGTAAAAATGGGAAACCACGGAAAACCATTTTCAGGGCTGCTGACAGTGGGGTTCGAACCTACTATCTCCCGAATACTGGATACTGGCCGCACTTAAGCGACTGCAGCTATCGAACTCGGTGGAATGACATTAGTAGACGAATAAGTTTGAGTGGCGTCTTTAAAATTAGGAAAATTCACAATATGAAGATAAGGTTGGAATTCAAGAGGACGACTTGGGGCAAATATTCATTTATAGGAAGGGGAGTTAGGGATTGGAATAACTTGCCAAGGGAAATGTTTGATAAATTTCCAATTTCTTTGCAATCATTTAAGAAAAGGCTAGGAAAACAACAGACAGGGAATTTGCCACCTGGGCGACTGCCCTAAATTTAGATCATGATTGATTGATTGATTGATTGATTGATTGATTGATTGATTGATTGATTGATTGATTGATTGATTGATTGATTGATTGATTGATTGATTGATTGATTGATTGATTGATTGATTGATTGATTGATTGATTGATTGATCAGGCGGTGGTGTTGACGAAGTGTAGTGTGCATTTGACGGGAATCCAGTTGGGAGTGTTATTGCTGTGTGGCGTTGAAGTGAAGAGTGTCGATTTCACCGCTCTAAGGTATGTTTTCAAAAATTGAACAGCGTTCGTGGATTAAAATCGAGGTTTCTCCTAGCAGAAATGCATCAGAATGTCATAGAACATTACGTGAAGCCTGTGGCGAGAATGCTTTACCGTAGGGCGGTTGCACGCGGGTTGAGGCGTTTCGTACGGGTCGGAATGAGACAGCAGATTTTCACCGCACAGGTCGGTCGTCCATTCCTCAAGATCAGATTGACTTCGTGAGTGGTCTCCTTTTCGTTCACCATCGATGGAATGTCCGAGAATTATCCGTAGAGGTTGGTCTCAGTCATCAAATGGTGTGGCACATACTGGACAAATGTATTAATATGAGGAAACTTGCGTCCCATTGGGTTCCATATCAACTCATCAACGTGCAAAAATGGCACTGGTATACACTGGCTGGCACCTGGACAGAGACCGCTACGAATGATACGCGTTTTTGCAGCGTACTGTCACCATAATGAGACGTGGGTACGTGCCTAATTGAAGTGTCAGTCGAATGAATTGTGTCAACCAGGTTCGCCACGCCTTTTCTACAGGATCCCAGTCAGGTGAAGTTTATGCTGATTTAGGCATATGCCTACGAGGGTGTTATCCTTACGCATTCTGTGCCTGAGGGACAAACCGTCAGCAGTGACTACTATTGACTATTTATTGAGCAACATCTGCGTCCGGTTATACGGCGCTAAAGTTCACGTTTATTGCGGGACGAACGCCCTATTGTGTTACATGTAACGTACGTTCTCATGCCACAAACAGTGTCAACGATGGCATTGAGAGGTCTTGAATCACTGTTCTTACTCACCAGACATGAGTCCTTCTCACTTCGACCTGTTTCCGCAGTTGAAGGAGCCCCTACAAGCCGGCCGATTTCCTCCCCGCAGTAGGGCACCCGTCGCTGTAAACAGAGAAGGCCTTGCCAACGGCTCCAACAGCTTTCCAACACTTGGCAAAGGGTAATAGACTTGGTGAGTGAATACAATGAAGGAATGAAATTCAATTGTACTTCTTAGTTCATTAAATATTGCGTTCTGTCAATATTCCACTACGTTGTTAACAGCCCTCGTATAATGTTTTGCTCAGTGTAAGTCGTTTCTAGACTAATAACAGATAAAGATACAGATATAAATATTGGTTATCGGGCAGTTTACACAAGCACAGTAAAGCAATTATGTTAATATAAACAGGGCAAGTACCAATTGATATTTGGAAATTTATCTTGAGGTCAGGATTCTTCGTTCCATGATATTGAAACTAGCAGTACCTCAGAGCCATACTTATTTTGATACAGAATTCCATTATATTACATATAGATGGTTTCATGTCAAACTGAACCAAGTTATATTTATGTAAAAACGTACCTAATAATAACAGTTGCGTAAGTTGCGTTGTGTGTGAAAGGCAAGTAAGTCATTCTTCACAATGTAAGTAAGTAAGTAAGTAAGTAAGTAAGTAAGTAAGTAAGTTGCAGGAATGCACTAAGTTTTTCTCAGTTTTTCTCGAAGTCATGTTCATTTAACTTGGTTTCCTTCAGCGTGAAACCATCCATGTTGATATGAAGCAGAGTAAGACTTTTCCCCCAAATATTGCATCTCATAAGGGAAAATGAAATAATGACGAATGAGAACACAAAATTATGAATACATTAAAGTAAAGAAATGGAAGAGAACAATTTTTCAAAGAGATATTTTAAATGCTATTTGTTCGGGGCGTTGACCTAGAAAGATCCTTTGCCCCTACTTGCACCATATGTGAGGAACCTGCGTGTATTTTGTAAATGGCAGAAGTGTAATGTGTTGAATGTGAGGAAAGGAACGTTAAGGACGACAAAATTCGCAGTCCCCAGGCCAGGGATATTCATCATTTACCGTTAAAAATACCTGGCCCAGCCGGCAATTGAACCCGGGGCCACCGGGCGACAGGCGGACGTGTTGCTCCCTGCAACGCGGGGCCGGACTTTCAATGAGATAACCCTTTTTTGACAAAGTCTGCCATCTTATGGGCAGATTATTCCATGAACGAATTTCGCAGAACTTCTCACACGGGTAGTAGAATCCGACAGTGATCTGTTATCCCAATTGGTTACTTAGAAACAGATTAAAATGGAAATTTTGAGTTTAATCTCAGCCTAGAACTTAAACCAGTGTCAAATACAGTCAGTTTAGAACATTGGCTGCATAAGATATGGCCAGTAGATATTCCACTGTGCAGTGACTTTTCTGATCGTATTACGTTCCTCTTTTGGTCATGCCCACTGCCTCGATAATTAAACAGCTCTTCAATTTCTCTCACAATACTAACTAAACACCGTGTGGTCACACTAGAATAATTCTAATAATTATAAATACTGAGGTCATTTGAGGAGTCATGGATCATAACTAACGCGTTGGGATAATAAGAGGTGGAAATACTACTCCATCTCTGCGGTGCTCATTCTCCCTTTTCTGTCACAAGATACAGCTTCTGCATTACATGATAGACGAAAAGCCACAAGATTCTTGAGATATATACGGGGTACGTCAGCGCTGGCTAAGATGTTTACTTCACGTAACTTTCAAAGAGTTAAACTGAAAAGGAGGCCCGTGTGATGGCTAGTCACAAGCCTTGAGAAACTGCGTTTCTTTATGATTCGATAGATATACAATAGCGGTTGGGGTGACCTTTCAGTCGAAAATCTCCTGCGATATATTGATAATTGAAGAAGTTACGAGAACGTATGTTCTTCTCTGCCGTTTTGTTTTGTGGTTATCTTTGCCAAGATATAAATATAAGCTGTATGAAAATGGTGACTAACTGAAGGAGACTGCTATTTCAGGCTGACAAAAATGAGAAAACCCAGCTGATAAAAGCTTTCTAAAATGAATGAGAATGTGATTTTTTTAAGCAGTGATAGTTCCTGGGAACTTAATACAGAATAACATGAATATGAATTGCATCAGGTAAGTCTAAATGACATAAAATCCAATATAATATCCAAGCTAAAGTGGCTTGTGCTTGCATCCGTGCAAAAATACAATGGGTTTGAAATATTCATTTATAAAGGATGTAATTGGATTCATTTCAAATACATGAATTTTTAAGGTATTCTATTAAGTCCTGCATCAAATTTAAATGCAAAAACTAGTCTTGCCTACTGTTCTCACCAAAAAATTACCGGTACTTAAACTACTAATGTGGCTTGTGACTATATCACAAAGTTGGTTGGTTATTCTTAGCTGATCTGCTGAAATCGACACAGCGGGTCAGGGAGACAATGCCAGTGAAGAAACCAAACACAAGACGAAGAAGTCATGTTAGAAACAAATGCAAACAATGAAATGAGCTCTTGAAGCTTTGAGAATCTGTGCAATTCAGATCTGAATAAGATAATCCTTTAACTATGTATGTTTCAGATCGTTTTCGTGCCCTTCACGGACCTTCGCTTTCTTTTATCGGTACCCTCATTCTTTGAAGGGCTAAACTATCTTCCATCATACCTTCGACGAAGACTGTAAAGTTTTAATTCCTTCTTTAACAATGATCACAATAATCACTACCACCAAGCGGTAAGTTTTGTGCCCATTCATCACGAAGAGTTTTGAATGCTTAAAAGACATGAAACATCCTAAGACTCAACAAGTGAGGAACGACATTTTTCTTTTAAGTATGCTGTAAAATGCGATTTCATCTTCGCAGCAATCGTAAGAAGAAGAAGAAGAAGAAGAAGAAGAAGAAGATGAAGAAGAAGATGAAGAAGAAGAAGAAGATCTTCCTTAATGAAATCGCTTCGAAGAAATATCATTAGAAGAGTTTGAAGGAAAATGTCGATGTGCTTTTCTATTACGGAGCAGTGCTAACGAATATAAGATCTGTGTAAAACCGGTATTTTATAAGGAAATAACATGTGTACCCGTCCTTCGCACGGGATTTGGTAATCATTCACGATTTCTTCATGAATTTATGCGAAGTTACAAGCCTGTATTCAAAATTTATGTGCCATGTTAAATTGATATTCTTCTACAAAAACCGTGGCAGAAACGTGAAATATGATAAAGCTGAACAAACTGGAGAGAGAATAAGGACGATCACCGAGTTTATTGAACGATACACTTCCTGGTGCGAAGTTGTGCGTAATTCTCTTTGCCCCTCGGTTACATATTCTTGTTGATCTGAAACCGGCAGTGGCGCATTTTATTGATTATTTACCTTCAGGTATTTTAGTACCTGTTATTTATGTGTGAAGAGAAGTTTTGTAGATTACGTTATTGTGACGTTGACTGATTACGAACTATTTTGTAGTTTAGAAGGTACTGTCATGTGTTTAATTTCAAGTTTTATAGATTATTTTGTTTCTCGTTAATCAAACTAATCTCGGTAAGTTTGGATATTTTCTTCATCACCACTTTTATCCATGCCTACGCAGCTGAACTGGTACCTAAACGGCATCCAGAGTGCCCAGATACAACTCATCGAACGCGGAAACTATGAATTCGACGCTAATATTGGTCGTTCTCGAATATTCTTGTACGTCATTCCCTTCTCTAGGTTTGCTAGAAGGTGTTTCACTCCTCCAGTGCCTTTTCGAGATAGTAATTCATATTTGTACGAAGTTTGCTAGAGAGCTATTCTGGAAGATACTGTACACACGTACATCTACAATTCTGGTAGTTTTCTCTTTCACAACTTTTATTTGTAAGATTTGTATTACCTGTTTCAAGTGGGTTTTTGAAAGTTTTCTTAATTGTGACGTTGACTGATGGTTTATGAACTCGTTTGTAAATTTGTGAATTTAGAAATATTTTTATGTATGTCATTTTACCTTTTAGTTTGAAATTATTTTGTTTTGTCCTAAAGTATGCCCTTGTGGCAGTTGATCATTTCAAACAATAATAAGTTGTAACGTATTTCCACGTCGCATTTTAGATATGATGTACACGATTCCACTGTGACTGGAACTGTCACTAATCGGCCGAGTGACACCGAAAACTGTGTAAACAACTTTAATCTCAGCGAATTTGGACATTTTCTTTATCACCCCTTCTAAATCACCATGGCGAAGGGTGCTGAATTTAGACTTAAAGGACTTAAACATCAGTGACCCCGATAACTATGGATTCGACAGTAATATCGGCTGTTTCAGATTATTTTACATGTCACTCCCACCCCAAGGATGTCTTACCCCTACAGTATCTTTTCGAGGTAGTATCTCATATCCATACCGAGTTTTATTGAGAGCTGTGATTGGGTATGACATTCAACTTAGAGGCATCCCGAGTGTCAGTATTCATCTAAGCGACCCCGAAAACTATGTATTCGACAGTATTATTCATCGTTTTCGATTGTTTTTACTAGGAGTGTCTTTCCCCACGTAAGTTTTTTCCGGACAGTATAGTAAGTCACGTGTGCACCAATTTTTGTTGAAAGCTATGCTGCAATATAACACATACATCCTTAATCTCGGTCATATTGTGCATTATCTTTTTCACCCCTTCTCAGCCTCCATTCCGACTGGTATGACTTATACGGCATCCAAAGAACCACGGTGTTAGGGGAGTCCTTCGCCCGCAGTCATTGTTTAATTTTTTGTTTGAAAGCTATGCTGGAACATACATTCATCCAAAATCTCGGTTATTTTAGGGGTATTTTCGTATAGAATTACATACTTTTATCACATTTTCGGACGTAATAAGATATGTCGTAATAAACGACATCGTACAAAACGTGATTTTAAATACAGTGTTTATATAGAGTTTCGACGGGACCGTCGGATTTCGCCATTGTATCCAATATGTCGATAAAAGCGATGCCGCACTAAACTGTTTCGACTGTATATGCTTATGATTAATGGATAATTTACATTATGGTCCATCACTTCCCACTTTATTGTATCAAGAACGTTTCACACAGTAGTTGTCTAAGCTGAATGACTTCAGTATATCACGACGAAATTATGTCGGTGGAATTTTTCTACGGGAGACCTGCTCACGCTAATCCGTAATTGCACTCCGCAGTAATAGCTTTAGAAAAGACTAAACATTGCAGTCTTGGACGTAGCGAACAGAAATGAAAGAATGGAATATACAGTAAGCCTTAAAGCTACAGTTTGCCGGTGGGCCGTCAAAATAGGCATGACGCGAAACCATGTAGGTTCGTTACACGCATCATTTAGTTCAACTGAAGTAAAACAGAGCTACGTTAATTTGAGTACAGCCCCCCCACATCGATTAGTTTACCCTTCACGTGGCTCCATACAGGATGTCCAATATTTCACCTTGACGTTAACTTTGGCAGCTTTACCTCAGAGGCGTAGCGCTCCATGGCTAAATGGTTAGCGTGTTGGCCTTTGGTCCTGAGGGTCCTGGGTTCGATCCCCGGCCGGGCCGGGGATTTTAACCTTCATTGGTTAATTCCACTGGCTCGGGACTGGGTGTTTGTGCTGTCCCCAACATCTCTGCAACCCACACAACTCACATAACACTATCCTCCATCACAATAACACCCAGTTACCTACGTACACATGACAGGTGCCGCCTACCTTCATCGGACGGTCTGCCTTACAAGGGCTGCACTCGGCTAGAAACAGCCACACGAAATTTTTAAAAACTCCGAGGCATAATGCAGGTAATATAAAAGCTGGTGATATCATTCTCAGATATGCCTCTGTAACTTTCTGTCTAGAGATACTTTAGAATTAGGTGTTCGAATCTATCCTTCCACCATTCGCCTCCTTCGCTGAACAGTCAGAATTGAGGTGTTTAATTCATCGTGTTTCCGGTTCTATTCCGGGAAGGTCGGGAACTTATAGCCGGGTCTGATTTATTCCTCTGGCTTGGGGACTTGATATTTGTTTTAGTACACACCGCTGCATTCACAAACAAGAACCAACAGAGAATCATGCCGAAATAAAATCCAACACTTCGGTATTTTCTTCCTTTTTTGGCTACGTGTTTAATGTTTTCGGTGATGGGAGGGTGGGATAGGACTAGGATTGGGAAGGCAGCGGGCGTTATCTTCAATAACGTAAGGCACCCGTATTCGCCTGCGTGAAAATGCGAAAATACGGAAAACCATGTTCAGAGCTGCCAGTGGTGAGATTCGAACCCGTAATCTCCCGAATACAAGCTCACAGCTGTGCGACTCTAACCGCATGGCCATCTCGCTCGGTCGGTATTTCTGAAGATAGATAACGGCTGAACAGGCATTTTTCTTATTGTTCTTCTTCTACGGCTTTATCCCATACCTGTAGGGTCGCGGGTGCGAACTGCGTCGTACATGTGGATTTAGCCCCCCCTTTTTTTTTGCTATGGGCTTTACGTCGCACCGACACAGATAGGTCTTATGGCGACGATGGGATAGGAAAGGCCTAGGAGTTGGGAGGAAGCGGCCGTGGCCTTAATTAAGGTACAGCCCCAGCATTTGCCTGGTGTGAAAATGGGAAACCACGGAAAACCATCTTCAGGGCTGCCGATAGTGGGATTCGAACCTACTATCTCCCGGATGCAAGCTCACAGCCGCGCGCCTCTACGCGCACAGCCAACTCGCCCGGTAGCCCTGTTTTAGAGCCGGATACCATTCCTGACGCCAAGCCTATATGGAGGGATCTGAACTAACAACATGTATTATTTTTATTGTCATGATTATGATTATGATGGTTGTTATTCTCATTATTCTTGCGTTCCGACATTCTAAGGACCACGTTACTATTTCAATTCTTCCTCCTAAGTTGTTCTTTCCTTTTCTTCCAGTGTTCTCTCATTGTTTCACTGTGCTTGTTTTTCCTGTCTTCAGTCCACTTTGTGCCTATTTTCTTTTCCTTCCTCTCTTGTAATCCTTCCATTTGTAAGACTTTCTTCCCAAAAATCTTTCTTTCCAATAATTCTTCTTTTCGTATATTGTTCCTTTCCTGGTCTTTCTTTACTTCTTGAATCCAAATGGTGGTTGATTTCAATTCCCAAAGGCACTTGAACGTTCGTTTAGTTAGTCTACTGTCATCCATTCTGTAAATGTGTCCAAGAAATAGCAGTCTCCTTTTCCTTATTGATTCTGATATGTTTTCTATGTTCTGGTAAATTTCATTGTTACTTCTTAATTTCTAAAACTCTGCAAATCTTAGAGAACCTAATATTTTCCTTATAATTCTCCTTTCTAATATTTCTAATTTATCGAGCTTGTAGCTCAGTGCTAGACATTTGCTGGCATACAGGCATTCTGGTTTCACTACTGCGTTGTAGTGCTTTATTTTACGTTTTCTTGATAAGCAATTTTTGTTGTAAGTATTCTTAGTTATACCGTACGCTCTTTCCATCTTCTGTATCCTCTCCTCTATAGCAGATTTTTTAAAACCATTTTCTTGAATTGTCTCACCCAAATATTTGAATTTATTTACCTTTTCTATTCGACGAATATCCGTTACTTTTTATATTCGTCAAAAATTTTGTGTTCTCGGCAGAGATTCTCAAGCCTGTCATGTTGGCTGTCTTTTCAAGGAGATTGACTTGCATTGCTGCATCTGTAAGGCTTTCTGAAAGTATGGCAAAGTCATCTGCAAATGCTAGGCAATTTATTGCAACACCTTTGTTCTTTTTCTCCAGCACGAATGTCAATAATTTTATTATTATTATTATTATTATTATTATTATTATTATTATTATTATTATTATTATTATTAATTTTTACAATTTGTTTTATGTCGCACTGACACAGATAGGTCTTATGGCGACGATGCAATGAGAAGGGGCTAGGAGTGGGAAGGAAGCAGCCGTGGCCTTAATTAAGGCACAGCCCCAGCATTTGCCTGGTATGAAAATGGAAAACCACAGGAAACCATCTTCAGGGCTGCCGACAGTGGGGCTCGAACCCACTATCTCCTGGACGCAAAATCACAGCTGCGTGCCCCTAACCACACGGCTAACTCACCCGGTGTGTATTATTATTATTATTATTATTAATATAGAACCCTGGAGGCCATAATCTCTAAGGGGTCAAGTCTGTGTGGTTCTGTGGTTAGCTCATTCAAGACCCGTTGGTTTGAAGAACGTGTTTGTCTGCAGCGTAGGAGAGATGGTGGCATACATCACTAAATGGAGCCAGGCAGCAGCATAAGTGAAGAGTGATAGAGAGCCCTTCCTGTGACTGTAGTGATTTACCTCAAACCATTCAACATAATATAGTCATGGAATTCCCGCTGAGGAGATTTGAGAGAAACATTCACGACTTTCATGCAACTATCGTAGAAGCCATCAACCTGTTGACATCCCTGGACATACATTTCTGATTAACACTACTCACCCCTTTGTAGCGTAAGAAGCAGCCACAGCTGCGCGTCTTTACGTCTTAATAACACGAACCCATTTTGTGCATTTAGTACTTTTAAGTGATTATTTGTTTGCACATTCAATACTTGCATCAATTATATGTAAGTGGTTGTTTGTATATTCATTACTTTTGAGATAAATGTTTTATGGCTGGGGATTATCTGAAATTAGCAGCAGTTGATGCATGGACATGATCGATAGACATATTTATGATGTTTTTCGATAAATGAAAAGTGGTTTCTTTATCTATTATGTGTAAGTAATGGTTTCAAATATGTTCTCTTACCATACGATATACACACACTGTATATCACTGGAATGTGTGCCAAATGTCCAGATTCAGTTCAAAACCTCTCTGCAGTGTGCCTACAGAATAAGGGCATGATAAATGCGTGATAAATGTTGACGCTGTTGATGGTGATTCATCCATCCAATGGGAACATTAAGCCCTAGGATTAGGCTATGTGCCAACGCCGGGTTTCAAACAATCCCTACCCCATTGTCACTATTTCTCACCCATACGTGCAGGTCGCCGATATGCGTCAAATAGATGATGATGAAGGTTGTTGTTTAAAGGAGATTAACATACTAAAAGCCATATGCTTTACAAATAAATAAATAAATAAATAAATAAATAAATAAATAAATAAATAAATAAATAAATAAATAAATAAATAAAATTTTCAAATAAATTGAATTTTAATTATATAAAGTACATAGAGATGTTTATTTGCCTTCCTTTAAGCTCATATTTTATTTTTCATTTCTTTTGGATGTCTTCTTGTGTGACTTTTTATCAATTAATTGCTTTATTATTATCATGATTATTATTAATATTATAATTATTTATAAACACTTTATACCAGAGGCTCTTGACCACAATGCACCAATACATTAAGCAGGACTAAATAAGGGGCCGGCCAGTTAAATAGACGGAAATATGTTCTGCGGTATTTAATTCTCTATATTTTTATCACAAAGGTATAGTATCAATAGCAATAGTATCAGTAGCTTTTCTCCCGGTTGTTGCTTCTCCAGGAAATGAAAGTAGACATTCATGTAAAAAACATTATTTTATTTTCGCTCTATGTTTCGGATGCTACTCAGCTAATAAGCTGCGTGAGATTTGTAATCCACTGCCTTGGATTTAAATCACACATTTGCTTCATCACAGCGGGTGTAAAATAGCTGAAATAGTCCTTCCGTTTGCGTGATAAATGTTGATATAATAAAAATGTTGTGTCAGATTGCTTGAGGGCTTAAGGCCCTGATGCGTGTGTTCACCAACATCATTTTCAACAATTATGGTTTTCCGGTGCATGACAGCTAATGCGAAAAGTTATGGGGATATGCAATAACACTGAGTGTTAGTTAATAACACGTCGAGGTTTTACAGCCAAACAACGTTATCTCCAAAGGTAGAACTTAACAGGAGAGACTCATCAATTTATTCCATATTTTGTTGCTGCTTTACTGTGTATATTTTTGGCTAGCATTTGCACCCGTTCTTCGCACGGGAATTTATAATCGAATATGTTTCCATCACGAATTTATGCAGAGTTACATGCCTGTATTCAAACGTTTAATAAGACACATTCAACTGATAATTTTCTACGAATGCGCGTGGCAGTAACGTGAAGTACGATAAAGATGAAGAAAGTGGTGACAGAATGAGGATTTTTACATACTTTATTGTACGGTACAGTTCCTGGTCCGAAGTTGTGGGAAATTCTCCCTGCTTCTTGATTACCTATAGTTCTTTCTCTGACCACTGGAGTGCTGGTGAGTCTTAAGACTCATGAATCCCTTCGATGATGATAACCTCCCTTGTTATCTGTTCTATCGTAAAGGGTAAATTGGCTCTTAAGTTCTTCCAGTTTTCTAAATAAATATGCTATTTGTTCGGGGAGTCGACCTATAGAGAATATGAGGAAAGGAACGTTGTCGGCAGCAGGTGTAACTGGGCCCATGAGAGTAATACACATATATTATGTATAATAGTGCCACTGGAAAATCTAAGAATAGTTTCCCTCGAGTAGTAAGATTTATGCAGTGGAGTAACAATCAAATTAAGAATGGAGGCCGTGGACTAGAAATCTCCAACAAGCATTGCAGAGTTACAAGACATTGGGCAAAGGGAGTATGCTACATAACCTGGAAAGTTAAAGAGAAATATACGAAGGAATAAGGGACATAAGTGAAAATAGATCAGAAACCAGTATAAGATTTAAAAATAGATATATATATATATATATTGAAACAATAAATCGAACATCTGACAATTTTCATGAAATGAGAACTATATAAATATAAAATTTTCCCAACCACTTACACGGATTACAAATTCATATATCAACAACAACAACAACAAAGAAAAGAGATAAGATATGCAAGAGAAAGAAAGGAAAAAGAGAAGATCCCGCAGGAAAGGAAAAGGGCAAACAAGGAAAGAATGAATACTGCGATAAAAAGAGAAATCGAGAACGACAAGAAAGGGAAGATGTTCAGTTAGCAAATTCGAGTACACCAGCAGAAAAAAATTATCTGAACAAAATGCAAATACAATATCCAGGTCACCATTACTTCAGTTATCCCACAGATTAACACTAGGTAACGTAGTTCTACAGCCGAGTAATCACCATGTAGTTTCATAGAGCCAGTTTCACAATATCCTGAAGGACTGGACGAATAGAAGTACGTGTACAATAGAAGTCGCACAGTTGCCAATACACCACACGCACATTTCAAAAGAAAGTTGTTACGAAAGGTCGTGAATGAAAAGTTTTATACAAAAAGGGCAAGTGAAATTTCGGTCTGGAAATGCCACGCTCCCAGCTTAATTTTGCAGGCAAAGTCTATCCCAATGCGATTAAAAGTATTTACAGTAAAGAAATCAGTTTGTCATACCTCATCTTGGAACAAATTGAATTGCCCGCACATGAAGTCTTCTGGGCACATGTAATTAAGGACGAAGTTGACGTAGAATGGTGCTCCCTCCACACAGGCCTAAGTCCATCTCAATGTTTCCAGAGGAAGGCCAGGTATTTATAGTGTGGAGTAGAATGAGAAATATATCTGGAAGATTCCAGAGATTAGTGAAGCATGCGCGAATAAACCAGGCGGTCACATGACTTCAGCCGGCAAAAAGGAAGTTAGTTTATCGAAGATGGTGAAGATGAATAGAGTAGAGTTCATGCAAGGTATGAAGTATGCAAATTCCAGTTGGAGAAAAAATGCAGTTTATATCATGATGAGGGTAAGTCCATACTAATCGTAGAAAAAAGGTTATGTGCGTGGCGAGTTTCATAACAGTAGTTGCTGATGAAGTGAAGAGTCCGTTACACAGGCACAATTCCTATCATCACCGCTAGATGGGGGCTTCATTTATTCCATTCCTGAGCCGGTCGAATGACTGGAAACAGACTGTGGATTTTCATACTGTGCCATTTCACCGTTCTATAGTTGCAGCATTAGGAACAAAAATGGCGTTCCAGCCATTAAAAGATCAATATGAAAGCAATTAACATCGGTATGAGCCGAAAAGATAATCCTTTCAACCGGTAGTCACCGAAAGAACCATTGTTAGAAGGCTATGAGAAAAGAATGACAGAACCGGATTATTTAAACTAATTATTAAAAAAAAGAGAATTCTGTTAGAACGCTAGACTCAATCCAGCACTGCAGCAAATAGGACGGAATCGAGTAAAGAAACAAGCCAGTTATCTGATTTTATGATCAATTATTGGAGGAGAATTAAATCCGCGACAGCCCGCTCAACGTCAACTGTATAGATTGACATATATACGCGAAATTTAAGACCAGCGATAAGGAATCGTCAAGTCTTGTTCAGCTACTACGCCACGTTTGGACTTGGAAGCATTATATTTTGCCCGATACTGCACACCGTAGAGAGCGGAATTCAACCGGCTGTAAAGTGCAATTCTAAAAAGCACGGAAAAATTACATTCGTTCAACAAGCAAGAGAATTGACAAATAATAGCACATTTAGAGCTGTTATAGCTAAACTAGACGGCCCAGAGCACATATATTCCTATATCATTGGCAGTACGAAACGAATTGCAGCATGTCAATATCAACTAATGCATTGTATTATTCTGTTCCTGACGTACTAGAGACCACTATGATGTTCTAAAAGACCAGGGCAGAGACTACTCCGACTTTGGTGGCGCTTCACGAGATTGATGACCCAGGAGGGTTGGTAATCAGCTGAGAGGACGAGATGGACCCGATTACCTAAGCAGAACCATGGAGCGAGGCCTACCATTCCCGATGAACAACAGCGAGATGGCAGTCACGACCCAATAAGCAAAGTTAAGTCCCCTATGAGTCGTTTTTCGTAAGTAGAAACCTTTATTTTTGACTATGTGTGATATGATTTGTGACATTGTGCGTGCGTAGATAATATTCAAGTGTAGTTTCATGGAAGTAGGTATTCATCTGAAGTTACTGTTAATCCCATATATAGGCGTAAAATACCAGTGAAAGCCGTTCGCAAATTTATCAATGTGGTGTGAGAGAAAGTGATAGATATTTTTTGAAAATCGTTGTCAGTGAAGTGTTAGAGTATTATATGAAGGTTACTATACATGTGTAATGGCTTTAACAGAATAACAAGCTTGGAGATCGTATTTAGGGAATGTTTACGACGAAGTATAGTAATACAGCTTAGTATTGTGATACACTTTTCTTTGATACTATGACGGTAAGGATAATGTTTTTATGTGTAGGTTATGGCACATATCCAGCGTATTAAATTAGATGAGTGCTTGAGATGCACTAATATGAATGCTACGTGATATTTGAAGTGATAAGTGGTGAATGAAGTAATAATATAAGTTGATGTTAAGTTTTGATGGTGATAGTTATTGTTATTTGAAAAGTTCGTCACAGTATTCTTCTGAGAGATGATAGTGTGTGTAAATTGCGCTTGCTAAGGTATATATTGAAACGTACTGTTTTCAATTGCTGTTTTTATTCCCTGATACACAAAATAGGTTAGGATACGATCTCAATGCCATCAATACAGAGTTATTTGAGTATGTAGGAACATCGTTTGAGCCAAGAGGCGAATAACGTTAATATTTAGGCCTTCACTGAGTTATCTACGATCATTTTTAAGTACTCTCACACACGGTAACTTAATTTATGATTTTATGAGAGCAGTTTGACACATCACTGGTGACTTAGTCAATCATATATGGATTTTTAGATGAAGGTAGAGTCTTCTAACATGCCAATTTTTCCACTTATGGTATAATTTGTTAGAAAGCTAATTAAATACACTTGACAATGCTACATTCAGCCCGATACGCACTTAAATTGAATTTCAACTATGGATTAAGATAATAATTGAGTGAAATAGCCACATAAGCCTCATGATAATATTGATTTGAGATTAATTACGACTTAGAGTGGACTTGAATTTGCTTATATGGAGATCAGACATTGTGAAATATGAAACGAACATGGAAATTTTCAAACTTTTGAATTAATTGAAGTCCTAAGGAAACAAACATTGCTTTCTCACACGATTATCTACTGTGTATGGACACGGATGTTAAGTTTACAGCAAAGTGACACTCATTTCACTAGCCACATGTGAATTAAAGATTAAATGATAGAATTTTTGGTAACTTTGAGGAGCAATCCAGCTCACTAAGAAAGGATTCCAGATCTTAATTAATTAATTAATTAATTAATTAATTGGTTATTTTCACTGCGATTTTACATTCTAATTTGAAACTATAATTTGAAATGTTGTATATAGCAGGGAGTATAATTTTCTTTTCATTTTAACCAATTGGATGCATCTAATTATTTCAACTATATTTAATATGTTTCATTTGATTATATATATATTTTAATTTTTCTTTTTCATTTGATTTTTACGAACATTACCTAACTACAACCTAGTATTTCGACAGGCCAGAATTAGTGTGTCGATGATTAAGGCCTGGTTTTCAATTACTTGTTAAAGGTTTTTCAAAACCTGTTTTCCTTTATTGCAACGTAATCACAACGCATAGAGATGCTGACAGCATTAGGAGACTGTCTACGTTATATGAGGCAATTTCTAACGATATTTTACATAACATTTAACTGATACTTAGACTGAATTGCCAATAAAAGCTGAGTAGTGAAACTATAAAATTCTTTTAATGCCTACTTAGAATAAGAGCTAGATATAAGGCTATAATGACTCATTTTCTGATTGCGATTTCGGTAGCAACATACACGATTTTCTTGAAATGCCGTAATAACCTGGATTTTGCGATAAATTTCGGCGACATGCGAGTATGGTATCCGACTGATAGCGTGTTGGAGACGTCCTTCTGCGTAGGTTGAGATTTACCATAGGCCATCGGCATACTTTCTCAAGCGGAACCCACAACCCAGTAATGTTAAACAGATAAAATCGTTTATCAAGAGCTAGTCTGGAACTCATGTATCCTCACCTGGACGCGGGAACGGTGCAATACTGAGAATAATATTTCTTATAAACGCTAACACTAAGTGATATCTTGACGTCATTTTCATCTGATAGCACAATCCTGAATGAGTAGATTACAAATTGCATCCGCTTTTGGGACAAGTCGGCTGGGACCGTCGGTTAATGATATCTCCCTTAACAAACCTCCTATCGAAATGATGCACATAAAATAAGGTTTTAGAAATTTATTTCCATTAAAGTAGGTAGATTTCCAGTAAGTCTGGCTGTGTATAGTTTGTGGGAGTGCAAAATCACGGTTTCTGTTTCGTATTAACCGCCAGACCATTGAGGATTTTAGAAATAATATTGTCCCTAAAACATACCCAAGAACGAGGAGGATTCTAAATATCGATGGCTTACTTCTAAAACCTCGTATCTCCCAATGCACTTCCTATCCATTTTCTTCCTTAAGACTGGTCACGCCTCCTAGCCACATATGGATGTACAGTCCATCAGAACAATTTTCGTTGCGTTCATTTTCCTATGCTGGTGTGTAAAGGAAAATAAACCTTAAATGCATTAAACTGTCGGAGTGTTTAAATTCACCATTAAAAGAACATCCCTGCAATACGATATGATAAGGTCCATTTTCCTTTACACTACAGCACAGGAAAATGAACACTACGATAAAGGTTCTTATGTGCTGTATATAAATATGTGACTGGGAGGCGTGACCAGTCTTAGGGAATATAATGAGTAGGAAGAGCATTGTAACATACGAGGTTTTAGAAGTAAGCCGACGATATGAAGTTTGGTAGAATTATATCCAGTAATTTCAAGTTGTCCGCCTCTGTGGTGTAGTGGTTAGTGTTATTAGCTGCCACCCCCGGAGGTCCGGGTTCCATTTCCGGCTCTGCCACGAAATTTGAAAAGTGGTACGAGGTTAACCGCCAGACCATTGAGGATTTTAGAAATAATATTGGCCCTAAAACCTACCCAAGGACACGGAGGATTCTAAATAAGAAGTTTGGTAGAATTATATCCAGTAATTTCAAGTTGTCCGCCTCTGTGGTGTAGTGGTTCGTGTGAATTGCTGCCACCCCCGGAGGTCCGGGTTCGGTTTCCGGCTCTGCCACAAAATTTGAAAAGTGGTACGGGGGCTAGAACGGGAACCACTCAGCCTCGGGAGGTCAACTGAGTAGAGGTGGGTTCGATTCCCACCTCAGCCATCCTGGAAAAGGTTTTCTGTGGTTTCCCACTTCTCCTGCAAGCAAATTCCGGGATGGTACCTAACTTAAGGCCACGGCAGCTTCCTTCCCTCTTCCTTGTCTACCTCTTCCAATCTTCCCATCCCCCTGCAAGGCCCCTGTTCAGCATAGCAGGTGAGGCCGCTTGGTCGAGTTACTGGTCATTCTTCCCAGTTGTATCCCCCGACCCACTGTCTCACGCTCCAGGACACTGCCCTTGAGGCGGTAGAGGTGGGATCCTTCGCTGATTCCGAGGGAAAAACCAACCCTGCGGGATAAACAGATTAAGGAGAAGAAGAATTTCTTTAATTTTCTGAAGAAAATTGCTTGAAAAGGACTGGCTTTGAAGGTAACTATTAAACAACAACGAGCAGTACCAATCTTTCCACGGTGAGAGGGGATGTAATTAATGATTATACCAAGAAATACATAGGTAAACCTATTTAAAATCCACTGTCATACTTAAAGGACTGTGTTCAAATCTAGTTTTTAAAATTATTTCAATAGTTATTTAGTGAGAGCCTCAGACGACAACGCACTGGCTTCTCACCACTGGTCCCGTGGTTCAGATTTCGCTCACTATAAGTGAGATTTGTGCTGGACGAAGCGAAGAAAGGATTTTCTCCGGGTACTCCGGTTTTCCATGCCATCTTTAATTCCAACAACACTCTCCAATATAATTTTTTCTCATCTGTCAGTAATGATTTCCCCAGTGGAGTACGACAGTCTTCGGCAGCCGGCACAGTTCCCATCCTTGCCGCTGATTCAGGGCTACATTCATCCCATTCCTGACCCGATTAAATGACTCAAAACTAGGTGTGGGTTTTCATTTTCATTAGTGAATAGTGTAAAACGAGATATTTTGGCGCTATTTTTGACAATAAATATATTTGTTTATCAATAATAACCCCAATTGCGTAAGTTTTTCACCGTGAAATGGTCAACAGTTTGCCACTCTACTATATAATTATTATATACCGTACATCTAACGGTATAAATTCTATTATATTCAATTGTACTTTACACATTTCCCTTTAATTTATTATCTAAATACATGAATAACAGTGTTCTCAAAATGAATTTGACCAGGGTTATAAGCAATACAATGTATATGGCAACCCGTAAGGGCTAAGATCCCATTTCCTATCACATGAACTTAATACAATACATTTTCAAAACTGTTAATATGTCATTATTTGTTTCCTTGAAATGTTTGTCTAAAAATTAAAAATTAGGCTGAATAAGTAAAGCAAGTCCATCTCCACTATAGACTATGTGCGTTGAATGAGTATTTTAAGATAATGGTATTAAATTCGGCGCTAATTAGAGTACAGTGGTTAATGTAATGTCCTGCAAAGTTTCTTTCAGAAATTAATCTGGCACTTTGATTATTTTTAAGTGACTGTAATAGTCACCAGAAATTGACGTCTAGATTCTAATTTTCACAACGTCCATCTCCGTAGTGTAACTGTTAGCGCTAATAACTGCCATCCTTGGAGGCCCCAGTTCGATTCCTGGTACTGCCACAAATTTAAGATTGGCAAGAGGGGTATGTGGTTACAATAGTACATGGAGATAACTTCAAATGGTAGGGTACGTGAAAATAGTCACAAGTATCTCGGGCTCTGTGGCTAATTGGTTAGCAAGCTGGTCTTTGGTGCAAGGAGTCCGGGTTCGATTCCAGGTGGGGTTCAACTTTAATTGATTAATTCTCCTGGCTCTAGGACTGTATATTATGTGCGGTTAGATTTCATCCTCACACACGCCCAAATCACCAATGGGTGTTCAATTGATAGGCCTGCACTGGGCCAGTCGCCATTATGATTCATTTCAAAACCTCCTGAAGCAGAATCCAACATGTTCCCCAAAACCAAGTTCCCGTCATTCAAACCTGAGCAAACCCAATACCTTAAATAGATGACGTACCAAATTACTTCTGGTCAAAATTAAATCGACATGGAAATATTATACTTTGCAGATGGGTACATATTAGAAAGACATACATTCAATGAGTGTAACCAACTCGGCCCTAATCCTCAACCTTTAAATATGCTATTTAAGAAATTAATTTATTTATTCATTATTTATTTATCAAAAACCTTTACAATATCTACGGAAGGCCAGAGGAAAAGGACAGGCTCCCAGTACATAGTGTGCCATGTCCTGTTGAAATAAATACCTCAATCCCAAAGTGAAACAATCGTATACACACAGAGAGAGAAATGCATTTATTTTCGCTTTCCCACTTGGAGGCTGTCAAAAAGAAAAAGCTTACATTGAAAGTTGATTAATAACTACAAGGGTCGTACAAAATATTTCTATAAATGATTGACATACCATATTAAATCGTACTTATTACTTAATAGAAATAGTATCAGTCAATAATTTTAAAATCCGTGCGGAATTCCTCATATGACAAATAGCTAAGAGTATAAATGACTTTTGACTGTTGTTAACGATCCTTTCAGGGCTGCAAACCCAATGTCCTTACTAAATTCGTTACCCAAATTAAATTTCTTACAAAATTTGTGAAATGTATGAGTAATTGGTGTCTCTTTCTCCTACAATCAATCCTAAAACATCTATGGAGTCCAGGTGAAGAAATAAATTATACCGTGTACATATTTCTCATTTACACATCCTTCCACTCCCTGGTTCATTCTTCAACATATTCACACATATTTTCTCATCGCATCTGCTTCCTAACATTTAACTATTTTTTACATTTAATGTTAGAGGAAAGGTCGTTCCAAAGCCACGCTGAAAGAGCAATGAAATCTAGTTTGTTGGACTGATTTCACGCAAAGAGGTGTATAAGATGCACCCCTTTGTCCCTGCGGACGGAGCTGTAGGATAAGGAGAGTCAAGGGAATGGTAAAAGGTGAATGGCTCCCATGAGAGAGTTGTGTAGGACGGCGAAGTGTCTTTGTTGATGATATCCACCAATTTCTTTCTCACACGGACTGACCGCAGAGTTGCTCTCATATTACTACCAACATCACTGCAGTGCGTTCCAATGCTTCGTCAAATAACACTACCATTGGTACTAATACTTTCTAAGATACATGCATATGATTATTGTCGATAAAATGTGGATTCTCCTCAGAAACCCCTGTTTAATAAAACTAATGTACACATATGCAGAAATCTAGAGCAAGATACAACAGGAAGAGAAGAAATTTTGACGTTCGGATCATCGAGAATAAGGTCGCTTAACCTATTGTTATATATTTTACAGTAATGCAGTACTTTACGATATATTTCATTTACGAAAGAAATCCAATACTTTCAATTTCCTCCCATGTCTATTAAAATGAAGTGTTGACGTACTGTTGATAACTACATTTCACTTCATTAAAATGTCGGAGTGGAATTCTTCATGAAATGAAGTCTTTAAAAGAGGTTTCGAGAACGTTAACTTCTCTAATGATGCACACCAGACGTAACGGAAATTAACAATATTGAAAATAACCGGCGTAATGTTTAATTAATTTATATTTTAAACTGCCTTAAAGTAAATAAAATATGTAACATCTTAGAAAATAATAATGTAAAACAAAGCAAAGCCATCTCCGTACAGGCCAAGAAGGCCCGTGGAGGGGTGGACGATAAGGGCTTCCGCCATTCGTAACCTCGGCACGTGATGGTGTGGAGGGGTTAGCTCTACGCCCGGCCACCTCTGCCCCCAGGAATAAACCTGGTACTCATTTTTGTGTAGGCTGAGTGAACCTCAAGGCCACATGCACCTCCGGAAGTGGAAGACTTGTTTCTTAAATTTTACGACTTCCTGACGGGGATTCGAACTTATGTCCTTCCGGGGGAACCAAGCATGCCTTTACTGCCTCGGCCAGGCAGCCCCTAGGTAATAATAATGGTAATAATTATTTCTTCTATTTGTTTTACAGCGCACTGACAGACGAGTGTTAAGGCGACGATGGGACAAGACAGGAATTGGAGTATGAAGGAAGTCGTTGTAATAATAATAATAATAATAATAATAATAATAATAATAATAATAATAATAATAATAATAATAATAATAATAATAATAATAATAATAATAATAATGAAACTTTATTTTGCTTTACGTCCCACTAATTATATTTTACGGTTTTGAAGTCGCCAAGGTGTCGGAGTTTTGTCCCACAGGAGTTCCTTTACGTTCCATTAAATCTACCGACACGAGGCTGACGTATTTGAGCACCTTCAAATACCACCGGACTGAGCCAGGATCGATCCTGCCAAGTTGGAGTCAGAAGACCAGTGCCTTGTGCGTCTGAGCCACTCAGCTCGTCGTGTGGACGAAGTGATCAGTGCCTTAATTACGGTACATCCCCAGCATTTGCCTGTTCTGAAAATGGCAAATAGTGCAAGTGGCCGCGCGGTTTGGGTTACGTAGCTGTCAGCTTGTATTCGGGAGGTAATTGGTTCGAATCCCACTCTAGACCGCCTCGAAGATGGTTTTCAATGGCCTCCCATTTCCACATCAGGTAAATGCTGGGGATGTACCTTAATTAAGTCCACGTTCACTCCTATCCAACGCCTAGCCCTTTTCTATCCCATCGTCTCCATTAGATCTGTGTCCATGCGACGTAAAGCAAGATTTTTAAAAAATAATGGGAGCCACGAAATCTATATTTAGATCTGCCGACAGTGGTGTTTTAGCCCACTATATCCTGAATACAAGCTACGTAGCCTAATCGCTCGGTAGCATCTAGTAAACATTCCACTGTAAAAGTATTCATCATTAATATAATGTGCTTTGTCGTTTATAGTGATTCTTCTCACCACGACGGCTGCGATTTTTATCCCAGTTATTGCACAAAGGAAGGCCAAGAAATACGGCTCAGAATGTTACAGTGATCACCTAACACTCCAGCATATGTCGGAATCTGATAGGGCAGTAGCTTAAATGATTTTATATTATGGCAATGATTTATTCTATTGTTTGTTCCTGTGATACCCCTGTACCTGCTGCTTAAGATACTACTTCACTGTACAGTGTGTGGTATACCTGGTTGTCTGTAGGAGCATCACTATGAAACGAAACTCCACACATACACATACTTAAACGCAATCCTACAATTACAACATCCATCTGAACGACTTGAATGAATGAATGAATTGATTAATTAATTAATTAATTAATTAATTAATACCTACATGAATTGGTCGATAAATGAGTTCATGATGATGTTCGTGCATGAAAGAATACTCTTCTCAGCCAGTTACGGATAGGCACCAACTGAGAAGAGAGTATTCATTAACGAATGAGTGGTTGATTGGATGAATGAGTGAATGCATGAAACGAATACGAATGGATGAAAGAATTAATCTATGGATGAATGCATGAACTGATTTATTTAGCAAAAATGAAATAAATCGGGCACGGATGAATTAATAAACTTCTTATCACTCAGCCACGGAGAGCCGCCAACTGGGGGAGAGAGCATTCATTAATGAATGAGTGATTGATTCCCACCTGATAAATGAGTAAATGACTCCAATTCACTGAATGAATGCTTTCAGCCTAGCGCTGTGGAACCCAGCCGTTAGAGAGAGAACGTTCCAATCTGTAGAACTGACTGACTGACTGACTGACTGACTGACTGACTGACTGACTGACTGACTGACTGACTGACTGACTGACTGACTGACTGACTGACTGATTAATGAATGGGTGAATGAATGGACTGAATCGAAAAAACGGATAACCACCAACTTGGAGGAGAGTTTCATGAATGAAGGAATGTTCTCACTCAACACACATGCAATTAATATATACAGTATATTGGCAATTAGGCGTGTACCTATTTCAGCCAAAACAAACAAACTAGCAAACCAACAAACAGATAAACAAACAACCTAATTACAAGGACAGCATCTACCTTTCCCTCATTCACCACTTTCATTTTATCCTCCCACAAGCTTTTTACAGTTACCAATAAATTCTATAGTTTCCCTGGCCTTCTCCATTCCCTGTTCATTAATTTGACAACAGCATAATATTCATATTCTCTTTCCATTTTATTTATATCTTCCATTTCCAATTATGTAATTCGTTTCACGCTGTCTCAAGAAATGTGCAATTCCTAACTCCTTCTCACCCAATAAATGTGTATTCGCAACTTATTTTAATGCCGTATTTTTATAAAATCCCATCAGCCACCATATCATTCCTCTGTATATCAATTTATCCTGTATTATTCTCACACCTGGATATATATATTCGTGAATTCTTCAAGAGTTCCCCCATTATTACCCTCAGCTCTTAACATTTGTATTTCTAAATCTTTTACTCTCTGTGCCCCTTTCCCACTGATCTTTCTTTCTTCTAAATTGTTGTCCCAATAGTTCCCCATCCCAATTCCTTCTAGTAATTATTTTAAGTTGCGCGCCCAGTACCCAACCTGGTACCTCATTTGGTGTCGGTAAACTGTATCTCGAATTTCTCCTCCTCCTCATCTCTTTAGCCTAAACCAATATTTTATTACTCTCTTAATTACATCCACCTTTATATTAATGCCTGTGCACAGTAATCTTGCTCAACTGTTTGTTGAACATGTTCGTAAACCTGTAATTATATTAATAAATCTACTAGTGACTGAATCAAGCATTGCAGTTTCCTTTCCTATGTCCCATAATTCTGTACCGTATAACATTTTAGATGTATTCACAGCACTGAATACATTTCTTTGCACCCTAAAATCAATATTAGGCATTCTGTTATCTGTATTCGTATACTAGCTAGAGCTGCTGCACCAATCATTTCTGCCGTCTTGACGTGTTCATACCATTTTCCATTCCTGATATTATAATTCCTTAATATTCTAACTTGTTAACTTCTTTCAGTTTTACTCCCTAAAGATACCATTTTTCCTTTCTTTTCTTGCTAATTTATTCCCTATTTAACACACCATTACTTTAGTATTCCGTGCGTTAATTTTCATATTCCACTCCTAACAGAACTTCTCGATATCATCAATATTTCCTTGCATTGTAGCTGGCGTTAGTGTGAACAGGAGTATGCCGTCAGCAAAGACAAGACCAGGAATATCCTAATTTGCTAAATATGGCAGTGCGAATCCCTCCTCACCTTCAAATTCCAGTATATCGTTAATAAACAATAGAAATAATATCGGTGACAATTTACACACCTGTTTCACACACATTTTAGAGATCTCTCCTGCTACTACTCCTTCCTTCACTCTCACTGTACACTTTACTTCAGCATATATATTTTCTATCGCTCTCATCATTTTACATGAAACTCCAACTTTTCTCAACCTAGTAACGACTGCCCCCCCCCCCCCCCCGCCTGTATGCTTTTTCTAAATGTAATACAAAGCTTACCTCCTTTTTTTCTTTACATATTTCTCAAAAGAGTTCTCACAATAAAAACAGTATCTGGTGTTCTTCTCCCTCCTCTTAAACCATTTTGAAATTTCGACAGGATTGAAAGTCTGTCTACCCAATTCCTTAGCATCTAATAAGGTTAGTCCCCTAAAATTGGCTGGATTTAATCTGTCCCCTTTATATTTATATATAGGATATATTATCTCTTTTACAACCTTTCGGGAATACTCCTTGTTCGAATATTTTATTGAATACTCTTTTTCAAAATTTCTAACATGCCATTTCGCTTTCCCACCTTTTTTCCAAAATTTATATGTGATATCTGAAATAGCTCCTGAAAAGCACGAAACGGCTACACGCAACAACGTAAAGTAGGAGAAACAGCCGAACGATGGGGCGACTAAATGCAAACCGGGAACTCTATTTTATTGTATGACACAAATATGGCAATTATGTCGAATAGTTCCGAAAGTTTCGCATATTTGTATTTGTCTGTGAATATATATTTTTTCGAGACTGGACATCATGTTAGTTCTAAAAAGATAAGTACTGTCATAAATGTGAGGAAATTGTTTTTAAATTCATATTACTCCCCCGAAAGCCGACCAAATTTTAGCTTTAGATTCAGTGGCATGAATATGTTCCTGCTAACATTAATTTTAATTTTGTATATTGATTTATTTATTTTAATGTGGTTATGTAAACTGAAAACCGTCAATTATCTTAATTTCTTCCTAGAAAAGCCAGTTCAACAAGAGTTAAAACGTAAACAAAAGGAACTTACGTAAGATTGAAATTTATGTACAAAATATCGAATATTGACAAGGCACTTGGTGTTTGTTCATCCTTAGTCTACTGGAGATATTAGTCTTAGATTAATTTATGGGATCAAAAGTGATCAATTCTTCTAACTCCTTCATACTTACTACATAAGTCAAGTATAAGATACAACTCGGTATTCCAATACACCAGGGGCTTTTAAATTTCATGATTTTTAACTGTGAATGAATCTATTATACTTTAAACCCGAATGTGCTAATAAGGAGGGTGGGCATGGGTGAACATAATCACTTCTAAAGGCAAGCGTTAGTAATCTTTCCTTTTATCTTATGTGATACACGACAGGTGGCGTTTTATTTAAGGACTTACAAGTATAGGGTTCTTGATAAATTCAAATTTGTATATTTTTTATTAAATTCTTCCTCTGGATGTATGTAATACGTTCTCGATTATTATTTTAAGTTAGTATTTGCTCCTCTTTTATATCTTCGTTACATGAAATGGGAATATTCACACTCATGCCGTTTAACATAATTAAACTCCATACTTATATCGACGGCTTACTTCTAAAACCTTGTATCTCGTGATGCCCTTTCTACCTATTATTTTCCTTAAGACTGTTCACGCCTCCCAGCCACGTATTAATATGCAGCCCATCAGAACAATTCTCGTTGTGTTCATTTACCTATGCCAATGTGTAAAGGAAATAGAACCTTAAACACATTATACTGTAGGAGTGCGTAAATACGTGATTCAAATAACATCCCTACTATGCGGTATGGTATGGTCGATTTTCCTCTACAGAGCAGCATATGAATGACCAAAAATAGATTTTTAGGATCATAAAATTCTCCATTCTTTTACGATTACACAAATGTGTAACACGTAGGTATGTTGTTGTTGTTGTTTGAGTCATCAGTCCATAGACTGGTTTGATGCCGCTCTCCATGCCACCCTATCCTGTGCTAACCTTTTCATTTCTGCGTAACTATTGCATCCTACAGCTGCTCTAATCTGCTTGTCATATTCATACCTTGGTCTACCCCTACCGTTCTTACCACCTACACTTCCTTCAAAAACCAACTGAACAAGTCCTGGGTGTCTTAAGATGTGTCCTATCATTCTATCTCTTCTTCTTGTCAAATTTAGCCAAATCGATCTTCTCTCACCAATTCGATTCAGTATCCCTTCATTCGTGATTCGATCTATCCATCTCAGCTTCAGCAGTCTTCTGTAACACCACATTTCAAAAGCTTCTATTCTCTTTCTTTCTGAGCTAGTTATTGTCCATGTTTCACTTCCATACAAAGCCATGCCCCACACGAAAGTCTTCAAAAACATCTTTCTAATTTCGATATCAATGTTTGAAGTGAGCAAATTTCTTTTCTTAAGAAAGCTCTTCCTTGCTTGTGCTAGTCTGCATTTTATGTCCTCCTTACTTCTGCCATCGTTAGTTATTTTACTACCCAAGTAACAATATTCATCTACTTCCTTTAAGACTTCATTTCCTAATCTAATATTTCCTACATCACCTGCCTTCGTTCGACTGCACTCCATTACTTTTGTTTTGGGCTTATTTATTTTCATCTTGTACTCCTTACCCAAGACTTCATCCATACCATTCTGCAACTTCTCGAGATCTTCTGGAGTCTCAGATAAAATAACAACATCATCGGCAAATCTCAAGGTTTTGATTTCCTCTCCTTGGACTGTGATTCCCTTTCCAAATTTATCCTTGATTTCCTTTACTGCCTGTTCTATGTAAACATTGAAAAGGAGAGGGGACAAACTGCAGCCTTGCCTCACTCCTTTCTGGATTGCTGCTTCTTTTTCAACACCCTCGATTCTTATCAATGCAGACTGATTTTTATACAGATTGTAGATAATTCTTCTTTCTCGGTATCTGATCCCTATCATCTTCAGAATCATAAATAGCTTGGTCCAATCAACATTATCGAATGCCTTTTCTAGATCTACGAATGCCATGTACGTGGGCTTGTCCTTCTTGATTCGATCCTCTAAAATCAGACGTAAATTCAGGATTGCTTCACGTGTTCCTACATTTCTTCTGAAGCCAAATTGATCTTCTCCCAACTCCGCTTCAACTTGTTTTTCCATTCTTCTGTAAATAATACGTGTTAAAATTTTGCAGGCATGAGATACTAAACTAATGGTGCGGTAGTTTTCACACCTGTCAGCACCAGCTTTCTTGGGAATAGGTATAACAACATTCTGCCGAAAATCGGATGGGACTTCTCCTGTCTCATACATCTTGCACAATAAATGAAATAACCTTGCCATGCTGGTTTCTCCTAAGGCAGTCAGTAATTCAGAGGGAATGTCATCAATTCCAGGTGCCTTGTTCCTATTTATGTCACTCACAGCTCTGTCAAACTCTGACCTCAAAATTGGGTCTCCCATTTCATCAGCATCAACAGCCTCTTCATGTTCCAGAACCAAATTATCTACATCTTTACCTTGATACAACTGTTGGATATGCTCCTGCCATCTTTCTGCTTTGTCTTCTTTCCCTTGAAGTGGCTTTCCATCTGAGCTCTTAATATTCATACACCTAGATTTCCTTTCTCCGAAGGTTTACTTGATTTTCCTGTATGGAGCATCTACCTTTCACAGGACCATACAGCCTTCGACATCCTTGCACTTCTCCTTCAGCCATTCTTCCTTAGCTACCTTGCACTTTCTATCCACTTGATTCTTTAATCGCCTGTATTCTTTTCTGCCCTCTTCATTTCGAGCATTCTTGTATTTTCGTCGTTCATCAATCAGGTCTAGTATCTCCTGTGTTATCCACCGATTCTTAGTTGATCTCTTCTTCCTTCCTAACATTTCTTCAGCAACCCTACTGACTTCATTTTTCATGACCCTCCACACTTCCTCTATAGTGTTTCCTTCAGTCTTTTCATTTAGACCTTGTGCAACATGTTCCTTGAAACAATCCCTCACACTCTTTTCTTTCAACTTGTCTATATCCCATCTCTTTTCATTCTTTCCTTTCTTCAATTTCTTCAACTACAGATGGCATTTCATGACCAACAAGTTGTGGTCAGAGTCCACGTCTGCTCCTGGGAAAGTTTTGCAATCCAACACCTGATTTCTGAATCTCTGCCTAATCATAATGAAGTATATTTGATACCTTCCAGTGCCTCCAGGTCTTGTCCACGTATACAAGCGTCGTTTGTGGTGCTTGAACCAAGTATTGGCAAGGATTAAATTATGATCAGTGCAGAATTCAACCAGCCGACTTCCTCTTTCGTTCCTTTGTCCCAATCCAAATTCTCCTACTGTACTACCTTCTCTTCCTTGGCCTACCACTGCATTCCAGTCTCCCATCACAATTAGATTCTCGTCACCTTTTACATATTGTATTAAATCTTCTATCTCCTCGTATATTCTTTCGATTTCATCATCCGCTGAACTAGTAGGCATATAGACCTGCACTATTGTGGTCGGCATTGGTTTGATATCTATCTTGACAACAATAATTCTTTCACTATGCTGGTCGTAATAGCTTACCCGCTGCCCTATTTTCTTATTCATTATTAAGCCAACTCCTGCATTTCCCCTGTTTGATTTTGTGTTGATAATTCGGTAGTCGCCTGACCAAAAATCTTGTTCTTCCTGCCAATGTACTTCACTTATACCAACTACATCTAACTTTAGCCTATCCATATCCCTTTTCAGATTCTCTAACCTACCAGAACGATGCAAACTTCTAACATTCCACGCTCCGACTCGCAGAATGTCAGTATCCATCTTCCTGATGATCGCCCCCTCTCGTGTAGTCCCCACCCGGAGATCCGAATGGGGGACTAGTTTACCTCCGGAATATTTTACCCGGGAGGAAGCCATCATCAGTACATCATTCATACAGAGAGAGCTGCATGTCCTCGGGAGTTAGTTACGGCTGTAATTTCCCGTTGCTTTCAGCCGTGTAGCAGTATCAATACAGCTAAGCCATGTTAAGTATTATTACAAGGCCGTATCAGTCAATCATCTAGACTGCCGCCCTTGCAACTACCGAAAAGCTGCTACCCCCCTTTCGATGAACCATTCGTTAGTCTGGTCTCTCAACAGATACCCATCCGATATGGTTGCACCTGCGGCTCGGCTACCTGCATCATTGGGACACGCAAGCCTCGCCACCGCGGCAAGGTCGCATGGTTCGCAGAGGAGGACACGTAGGTATAGAAAACATATTTGAGGTCTTTATTGATAATTGAATGTAACCATGCGTACGTCAATTACATGAAACGACACGTCCTCTTTTTGTATTACAGCAATATTTCTTGTTCTACTTCGTGTAACTGAAAGCGGGAAAGGTTGTTATCATGTGATATTTTTCTGTTTGTAACCTTGGCTAGCCTGTGTACGCATTTACAATTTTCATTTGTTTTCCCGCCTCTCAGTGTGCTTTGTTTATAGTGAAGTTGTCGACTGCGTTTTCTCGGTGTTATTTCGTTATAAGTTATTGACGTTTAATAAACTCATTTCCTTAACAATAGGGCGCTCCAAAAGAGTGTATGGTAAACGTAGATTCTGTGGCAATCAGTACGAAGGACTTTTGAAGAAACCTAACACTGAAAGATGTGCAGCTTCCCAGCAGTGTGAAACTAACCTAGTTACTCCCACTACGTCAAGAAGTGGCGCGAATCAGTTCGTTTCCAGTGATTCAAAGAGAAAGCTTGTAATGCTAGAGGAAGAGAATTAGGCTGAAAATTTACCGGATGTTTCAGAAAGTGGTGGATATATAATTATACATTTAAAACTTTTATCCCAGCTCATAAGCGATTCAGTAAATTGTAAATATTGTGAAGGCTCTGAATGTTTCTTACGAGAGGAGGAAAGAAGTCCAAGGAAGGGATTGTGTTCCAAGTTATTGCTGAAGTGTATAAATTGTGCTTTTATTCAATCGAAGAGAACATCACCATTATGTAATGGTAAATATTTTGAAATACATTTGAGACTAGTGTACGGCTAGAGATGCATAGGGGAGGGGCAAAGGGTGCAGATTCTGTGTGTGGTATACTGGATTTTCCACCTCCACCCACGAAGTTTTCTAATTACTTTACTGTCATTGAAACTGCTGTCAATAAAGTTGCTGAAGATTCAATGCAGAAGGCATCTGAAGAGGCAGTTGGTATGAATGAAGGTTCAAGAAACATTTGTGTTGCCTTTGATGGAACGTGGCAGCGTAGATCACTCAAAGGTGTTGTGTCTGCAACTTCGTTCGACTCCGGAAGAGTGCTGGATGTTGAATTGCTCTCAAAATATTGCATAGGTTGCAACAACAAGTCAGAAAAACACAAATGCATCCGAAAATATGAAGGTTCCAGTGGTTGCATGGAGGTAACTGGAGTGCGGAATATCTTCCATCGGTCCAATGATTCAAGGGGTGTAAGGCAGACTGACAGACTGTGAAATAGACTTACTGCAGACTCACTTTGGTTTAGCAATAAGAAGAAATACCAACAACTTTAAGACCATACGTGAGGTTGTGTGGGCATCATTTATACACAAGTGCTCCACTGACGGAACGCCACAGCATGCTGACTTTACCCTAAATGTCAAGACTCTTGCTTGGTGTAAGTACCAGCGATCCCAAATTACTGGGGAACCGTACAGCAATAAACATTCCCTCCCCTATGAAGTAACGGAAGTCATGAAACTTATTTACAGGGACCTGAGCAAACTTGAACTCCTGAAGAAATGCTTGCATGGGAAGACTCAAAACCCCAATGAAAGTCTCAATAACTGCATCTGGGAGAGAGTTCCAAAATCTGTTTTTGTGGGTCAGCAGATACTGAATATCGGAGTAAAAGATGCTGCCAGGTGAGTCTTCAACGCATTGACAAGGAGCGCATATTATTTTCAAATAAAGCAGCTGAAGTAGGAAAAATGAAGCGAGGACCAAACTAAGGCAAGAAAAATGTGTAAAAGAAGTGGAAGATGACGAATACGAATATGGCCCTGGAAAGTTTTAGACTGCTAGTTAAACATTTATAAAATTAAAATTTTTGATATTTTGGACCTTTTTCTCAGGAACCACATACCTGATCAAGTTGAAATTTTCTGAAGTTATAGATGCTTAGAAACCAAAAGCTGCGAAGCAAAACGGAAGTAATCGAAAAACATTAAAAATTAAAAACAGCTCAAATAAAGGTTAAAAGTTATTGACGAAATCAAAAATTCATAAAATAGAAAACAAATACCGGACAACAATAACTCTGCTTCACAAGCTGTATCAATAACATTAGATTAAGAATTATAGATTTCACCCAATTATCTATTTTAACACCAGAGAAAAAGGTACCAAAATGCAAGTACTCTTCAAAAATTTTCGGAATTTTCAAATGTTCATTATTTTTCAAACATTTCCTTAATTTTTATAATTCTATATCAAAACACTGCTATGGATGTTGTTGATAACTTGTAAAAATATGAAGTTTCTAGTTCCAATGGTTATCTAATAAAAAAGCTTTCATTAAACAGTTGCATTGTTGACTAATCTACACTAGGTTCCCTTAAAATGGAAAGTCATGTCCCAGTTGTTTGACCTCCTTGTAAAACTCAACGTACCATAGCTATGATCAAGAGTTCAGCAATCATGTAAAGGTAGAAGATAGTTGCTCTTTTTCCGTATTTATCAATTAATGATTTCTTGTCCGTGTTTCTGCTGTTTTCGCACCTGTACAGAATTATTCTACCGAACGTGTTCTCTCCAACAGCTCTTAAACCAATTACATGTAACCAGCTTATCTTGTGTTGAGGGTGCACTTTCTTGCCGTTAGCTGAGAGTTAAGAATAGAGAACTAATCCGCCCAGGAAGAAACTTCGGTATTGGCTAGCCAATCACAGCATAGAAAGTTAACCATTTCTTTTCGAAAGGAGTAAAGTTGGAGGAGTGCAAGTCCTCGATTTTTATTGCTCTGTGAGCTAAGCTTTCAGGAAGTGCGAGGGAGCGGTACTGCGTCTTGTTTATGGCTTCCAACTTTCCTCAGGCCGTATTTCTGTGCCTCGCCAGCTTACAGATCACCAGTTTGCACGTCTTCCTATATGCATATGAGATTTACGCTGTTAATCTAGTTTTTAAGAATCGTTTAATATAATTACGTATTAGAATGGAATATTTTGAATAATTACTGACTAATAACAGTTCACTAATTCCATTTTATTTAATGAACTAATAGTAGGTAGGCCAAATAACGCAGAACAGCTTTTTAAAGTACTTATAAATGGTTATCATTATAAACAAAACCAACCTATGTATGTCCACCATATAAGTAATGTCGAAGTATAGCTACAGTAAAGTTTATTTAGGCCCGTGATAATTGTACCTTCAAGGACCATTGACAATTGACATTTCTGATAACACGTGCCCAGGGTCCGAGGAATACCCCCTCCCACACCGGAGAAGGGGCCAGTGAAATCTATCCACTTCAGAAAAAAACGTTGCAAAGCAGAAAGTTACAGTATCGCACAGTATCTTTCCTTGATAAGGTTTAACCCAGAATTAGATAAATCGTCAGTGTTTGGAATAAATATGAAGAATTCTTAAGTTCAAGAAGTATTTATGTTATTAATCACTTTTCAGCGCGAAATTTAGTCTTTCAGGATTATCATAATAAATAATAATGTTATTGCTTTTTACCTTCCACTAACTACTTTTAATGGTTTTCGGAGACACAAAGATGCCGGAATTTTGTCCTGCAGTAGTTCTTTTGCATGCCAGTAAATCTACCGACAGATTCTCTTAAAATGGATAGTAATTGAAAAAATTCCGCATGTAGCATTTTTGTTCTTAGATGGCTAATCTAAATGATTCAGTCGGTGAAACAATGGCTTTCTAACCACAAGCTGGTGGGTTCGATTTTGACACAGTCCGGTGATGTTCAAATACTCTAGCATGGTGTCGGTAGATATATTCCTGTGGAAAATAATTCCGGCATTTCACGAACACCGAAAACTGTTAGTAGGACGTAAAACCTACATAATAATAATAATAATAATAATAATAATAATAATAATAATAATAATAATAATAATAATAATAATAATAATAATAATAATGAGAAGAAGAAGAAATCCAACGTCGCCTTGATTAAGGTGCAGCCCTGGACACGACCTTCCAGGTATGAAAGTCCGAAACCACAGAAAACCATCTTTCGGGCTGCTGACAATGCAGTTCGAACCCAATGTCTCTAGAATGCAAGGTGACAGCTATGTAACCAAAACCGCCCGGCCACTTGGTCGGTATAAATAGATTCAAATGAGTCAAATGTAAAATTCAAATTCCATGTTGAGAAGGAAATGACCGCGACTTATAATTTGTGATCATCTAGTGATTACCTGGAACTGGAATGATAAAATTATTGGATTTTAATTTTAAGAATGGCTAGAGAACAATTCTAATCTTCATTCATTTTTCAGTTACATCTCATTTCACCCTTCATAAGGGTTTATACACTCTATGGTAGTCCGTAGATTACTGTACGGACGTCATTAACTTCTGGGTGGCATGTGTATACGTAAGTACGATACGGTATTTAGTCTGTCAAACCAACCAACCAACCAACCAACCAACCAACCAACCAACCAACCAACCAACCAACCAACCAACCAACCAACCAACCAACCAACCAACCAACCAACCAACCAACCAACCAACCAACCAACCAACCAACCAACCAACCAACCAACCAACCAACCAACCAACCAACCAACCAACCAACCAACCAACCAACCAACCAACCAACCAACCAACCAACCAACCAACCAACCAACCAACCAACCAACCAACCAACCACAATCAATCAATCAATCAATCAATCAATCAATCAATCAATCAATCAATCAATCAATCAATCAATCAATCAATCAATCAATCAATCAATCAATCAATCAATCAATCAATCAATCAATCAATCAATTGGCTAGTCAACATTGTCAATCTGTGATTCATGGGAGTAAATAAATATCATTAAGTTCCGAATTGATCTTTAAGTTTACACGTCATGGCCACCAGTCATCCTATTAAACTGCACCATTTCCCCACGATGTGAATGAAAAATGGCTTATGGCTTTTAGTGCCGAGAATGTCCGAGGACAAGTTCGGCTCGCCATATGCAGGTATTTTCATTTGACTCCCGTAGGCGACCTGTGCGTCTTGATCAGGATGAAATGATGACGAAGACGATACATACACCCAGCCTCCGTGCGAGATAAATTAACCAAATATGGTTAAAATCGAGAATCGAACCTAGGACCTCTGTGACAAAGGTCAGCAAGCTAACCATTTAGCCATGGGGCCGAACATGGTGGTGGATTAGAAATAACTATTGAAATGGCGAGAATGCATGGCGAGGAATCGAAAACGGCAATGTTACCTCAAACATGGCGGCGGTCTTAAAATGGCTCCTTGTTTGCTACAGTTATACACGACGGCAGTAATGTAAATAATACCGAACAGAAAATTTTAACACTGAAATTTGGACTATAAAGCTATTAGGTATAATAATAATTCAGTAATTAATTTGAATTTCAGTACGTTGTAATTAGCATATTACATTAGATGAAACAAACGAAAGTATTTGATGAAGGCCATGGAAGAAGAAAATATCTAAGACACGACAGTATGCCGGTGATATCACGTATGTCGAAATTATTGAAACTAACTCTTTGAAGATATTAGAGAAGGCGCATTCAGTACAGGATCAATAGGTTGTTGTTGTTATTATTAAAAGGTAAAGTTTTCGGCGTTAAGACTCCAGTTTGGAACTGGATAGAAGGATTGGCGATAGCTATTATTAGTAAATCGTACTTATATGAAAATGAAACCCAAAATAATGTTTCAGATTCGTTGTGGACAAGATTGTACGCGTTGGTTCATAACCAGGTCTAAATAGCAATGAAGATGTGCTGCTAAATGTGGTGGTGAAATCCAAGCTCCGTATATCCCGTGACAATGAAGAGGAAACGTAAGCAATGTGTGACCTGAATCCTGGCAACCAAGTCAGTGACGTATTTTGTAACCATAATGTGAATTACTTTCTTCTTGCTTTCTTTTTAGCTTTATTAGATACATGATGTATAATATATAACGCCTAATTTGTCCTGGGCTAATCGAAGCGATAATAATATAATCATTTCGTGTGCCTATTTCTAGCCGAGTGCAGCCTTTGTAAGGCAGACCCTCCGATGAGAGCGGGCGGCATGTGACATGTACAGGTAACTGCATGTTATTGTGGTGGGGCATAGTGTTACGTTTGGTGTTTGAGTCGCAGGGATGTTGGGGAGAGAACAAACACCCAGCCCCGGGCTATTGAAATTAACCAATGAATGTAAAATCCACGACCCGGCAGGAAATCGAACCCGGGACCCTCTGAACCGAAGGCGAGTATGCTGACCATTCAGCCAGCGAGTCGCACATCGAAGCGATGAAGAAAGAAAGCGTAATATATTATTGGGAGTCACAGTAAAAATTATTTCGGTGTGTATTTATCCGAGTTTGGCTTTCTAAATCTGCTACTTCGATTAGCGTGCGTGTGATTATGCTATGGTGGTATAATAATAGATAATTTCATGAGTTATTGCTGAATCGTGTGTTGATTTTTTGGGTGCGGTGTGAATTACTTTACTTATTATTTATGTAGGCCTAATTTTGGATGTGGTAGTAACATGGGAGGAGCTGGTTGGTATATCTGATGGTCAGTGTTAGTCCGGGCAGATATTATGGGATCGAAGCCTAAAACATGTCAGTTTAGTATACACCTGCGCCGTGTGTTTCTTGTTGAATTGTCTTTGGAATATATGACATAGGTAAGTTGCATGTGAAGTGTTAGATTTATGATTGGTGTTTGTCAACTACATATTTATTTGTTGGCCTGCGTTTGAATGATGTATTGGTTGCAGTAATGTGCTAATGAGTACCGGTATTGATGGAAAAGACGATCATTCTTATGTTGATAGAAACAGATCCTTCGAGACATACCAAATGTATAGATTATATTTAAACTTGAACTACGTACATTAAGTAAATGAAGTACGATATGTGAGATGTTCTTGAGTTCATGGCATATTTTGGTTTAAGGCTGAATTTCTGATGTTCCTAATTTGAGTCCCTGTGTTTCGTTTTACGTATTTGGACACGTACATACGCCCCTAATGGGACGAGTACCCCATATGCTGCGTTCATGTCCCACATAATAGAGGCCTGGAACACCTATTTTCACAATTCTGGGCACCTTGAATAATATGTTGAAGGAATCGAGGTCATGAATTCATATTTATAAGCCATCACCAGCCCATCTGTAGGGTTATTTACCTCTTAATCAAGTGTTCTTGCTGAATGTTAGTGAATAATTTTATTATTAGCGCTACTTTTGGGCGACGTTATTTAATACTGAGAAGAGAATTAAATGACACCATCACTAATTAATTAAACGACACACATAACTACCAGAGCATTTACCATTTTTTATAGTTTTTATTATAGTTAATTATAGGTTAACTTGTAGCGTGCTTCAGACGTGTGTTGTTTTCTTGTTTTATTTCCTTCATTTGTCCAATGTGGTTTTATTTTCTTGTTTTATGTTATTCTATTTGCCATTTTATTTAATTGTTTCATTAGGGAAATATATCTTCAGATGTACATGCGTACACCATTATGTGTTTGGTCTTTCATGTGTGTAGACATCCTCAGGGCAAAAGTTTGTTTATACTAGATTAGATTATACTTCAATTTCATTCATTTTACAGTGGGAAGAACGTAATTATGTAGGATATTATTACGGAAACAAATCTGAGTGATGGAAAGTTTGTAAAATCTGACCTGGAAACTAGTATTGGTAGATGCGGTATATATAACCTGATAATTTCAAAATCTGAAGTAGCCTATGTTTATATAAAAATGACTATACATACAGCCTATTTCCGAATTCCATCAAATGGTATCCGACATATGGACGTTGATACGTTTTAGAAGCTGAAATAAAGCAAGTTAAATACTGATGTAAACTAGTGTACATGTAAAATGACTTGCCAAACAATGTAATTGATTTCCCACTGCATTACATTGTAAAAGGCGCATATTAAATATAAATATAAATATAAATATAAATATAAATATAAATATAAATATAAATATAAATATAAATATAAATATAAATATAAATATAAATATAAATATAAATATAAATATAAATATAAATATAAATATAAATATAAATATAAATATAAATATAAATATAAATATAAATATAAATATAAATATAAATATAAATATAAATAGAACTCAGAGAATTAGAGTAGGCGAAGCTTTATCTGACCCTGTAATAATTAAGATGGGAATTCCTCAATGCAGTATATTGTACCTTTATGATTTCTTATATATATCAATGATACGTGTAAAGAAGTGGAATCAGAGATAAGGCTGTTTGCAGATGATGTTATTTTTTACAGAGTAATAAATAAGTTACAAGATTGTGAGCGGCTGCAGGGTGACCTCGATAGTGTTGTGAGATGGATGGTGGGCAATGGTATAATGATAAACGGGGTTAAAAGTCAGGTTGTGACTTTCACAAATAGGAAAAGTCCTCTCAGTTTTAATTACTTTGTTTATGGGGTGAAAGTAAGTACCTAGGTGTTAATATAAGAAAAGACCTTCATTGTGGTAATCATATAAATATGATTGTCAATAAAGGGTACAGATCTCTGCCCATGGTTATGAGGGTATTTAGGGGTTGTAGTAAGGATGTAAAGGAGAGGATATATACGTCTCTGGTAAGACCCCAACTGGAGTATGGTTCCAGTGTATGGGACCGTCACCAGGATTACTTGATTCAAGAACTGGAAAAAATCCAAAGAAAAGCAGCTCGATTTGTTCTTGGTGATTTAAGACAAAAAGTAGCGTACAAAAATATTAAAAAGTTTGGGCTGGGAAGACTTGGGAGAAATGAGACGAGCTGCTCGATTAAGTGGTATGTTCCGAGCTGTCAGTGGAGAGATAGCGTGGGAGGACGTCAGTAGACGAATAAATTTGAGTGGTGTCTTTAAAAGAAGGAAAGATCAAAATATGAAGATAAAGCTGGAATTCTAGTGGACAAATTGGGGCAAATATTCGTTTATAGGAAGGGGAGTTAGGATTGGAATAACTTACCAAGGGAAGTGTTCAATAATTTTCCATTTTCATTGCGATCATTTGAGAAAAGGCTAGTAAAACAACAGATAGGGAATCTACCACCTGGGCGACTGCCCTAATTGCAGATCAGCAGTGATTGATTGATATTAATAATCATTATCCCATATTTCACAGGAGTAACTTGAATGATAATTTCAATTACGGGCTTGGACGCTGTCGGAGTAATTAATTATTATTATTGTCACTTTTCTCTTATAGCCTTCCACCTAATATTCTTTGGTTTCGTCAAGGTGATAGCATAGGGATTTAATGAATGAAGAAAGACTGACCTGATTATCTCAGTTGTTTTCTATGTAGAATAGGTATATCCAACCATCCATTATCATGTATAATGTTATTTGATCCATTAGTATATAATAAGTTCTGAATAATTATCATGAACATGTAAAATTGGGAATGACAGTCATGCTTAGATACAACTATTTGGTATACTAGAATAGTACCAGAATAAGTTCACAATAGGACATTGGATTCAAAATAATCGGAATTATCCATTCTATTAGATTAAATACTAAATATCGAACAATGATCGCCCAATATGACTCCAACTCAAACCATGTTTTCATGTTATCTTGGTTGTTTATCAACTTGGCATCATATGCAACCTTGCTTAATCAGCACTGTTGCTTTTTTGACTAATTGTGCCGTAAATTTCAGACTGTTCTCGTTGGTAAAAGGATCTGTGAAAAGCCATGGCTGCGGAGTCCCATGCCTACGACTCTACGGGTGCAACATATTCTCTTCTAATGCCGACTGCAGTGGTTGTACAAGGACTAAGAATCCTTCCACTGCCACGCCTATCTTGTAATTATGCTTCGTTTATCACTTATTCTTGTTTCCTACGTAGCACTTCCTCAACTCATAGCTCTCATTCATCCTTCTTCAGTCAAAGAAATAATGTCCTCGATTGCTCATATTCATACCTTACGAGACTTTTTTTTTATATCCGCAGGTTGTGAGTTGAATGCGGGCCAGTTACATCTGCTAAACTCTTACTACCTTTCTTCTATAGTTTCTGTATGTCATCTATTACTCCGTCTCAATGTCTCAACACATTAGCCGGTATGTGAACCACGGCCACACTGCTGAGACTTGAAGGGCGATGTCCCTCGATTCTCGCGCTTCACAGTTTAGGATATTCTTAGCAGTTTTCCGGTTCTCCACTTTCTCAAATGTCTTTCTTCATCAACACCCACGTTTTTCGAATAGTCGGAACACTTCATTTCCACCTTCAAGCATATCGCAATTGACCTCCATGAAAGCGTACATGAGCGTCGTATTTAAACTCGCTTGGCAGTACAGTAGTGATTGTTTGATATACTCAGGATGATTTATAAGCCGAAGGTATCAAACATTGAATAAGTAGTGTTAATTTGATGATAACAATGACAGGGGCATTCGTAAAAACGCAATAATTTATAAATCAAGAAATAAAAGTGTCAGGTATATTTTTAGGTATGAATCAATTGCTTTGATGTAGTGGTGTAAGTTACTGAAGAATTATCTTGAATAATAACGGACTAGGTCATGAATATAGAGTTTGGGGCCAATGACCTAGCGGTTAGGCCCCTTTAAACAACAAACATCATCATCATCATCATCATCATCAATAAAGGGCTTATAAAGTCTTCGAGTCAAGAAATGTCAACACCGAAAATATCACACACCCAACTACAATTGAAGAATAATGGAGGTACATAGCACATTCAAAAGGTATGAATTCCGAACCATAAAGATGCCACTTTTCTTTCAAAAATCCCATTCACATTTGCTGATATTTTACTGGTTAGAGGTCAAGAGCGATGTCCCTCGATTATCGCGCTCATATATGCTGTAAGTATGCATAAACAAATGTATGCAAATATTATTTTATCAGATGAAGGCAATTTTCTAAATTCTTTACAAAATTTCTTGCGATTTGAGTACTTTAAGTTATTGTTGATCACCCGGCGATGCCGAATAGCACTAATGAATGTCGTCCAAATCAAATGTTCTACAATTGCTAGCATACAAAATTCCCTATGGGAGATACATACTTGTGGTTAATGATTATTGACTTCAAAGACGATCAACGACCTCAACGTGTAGGAATTTCTTTATCTCACTTTTATTCACAGGTTATAAATGGTAGTATAGGAAGAACACTGTGTGGACTGGGGAATGTTGTTATGTTGGAAACTTGTGTTCGGGTGAGGATGTGTCCGGAGTGCACCGCACGCTGGGATAAATCACCTTGCCGGGCTGTGTTTGTGGTCCTGGTCAGCTGATACACTGCCAGAGAGTTAGAAGCGCTATGTTACTTTAATGAGCTCTATTACTGCAACATGCAGAGGCTCGCCTGCTCGCACACAGCACCTCTTCCTTCACTGTCCTGGAGTTCGAGCAAATGGAACATTAATAATTCATGTGAGTTCCAAATGAGTAGAGCCTAATTCCTAATACTCCAATGACATACAAGGAACTGACACAAAGCATTTCTCAAACTACCCTGGCCTCTTATGCCAATGACTTGGATTTGAGGTATAATTACCCATTTCTTAGGATAATAATTAACGAAACATCAAATTATCGACGAACTAATTCAATAAAATAGAAGGTTTCACTATTATCATCCACAATTTATTAATTTTTATCAAGTTCAAGAAAATAATTTAGGAAAATCATTGTTGTGTACAGAATGAATCACCTAAATCTTGCACCCCAAATATTCCTGAAATGGAAAGTTTCTTTGATGTGCTGCTTTCACAGAAACGAAGTGTAATCAAGAAGTTATTATATAATATCCTATACATGGAGTTAAAAATCATTAGAATGTCTATTTATTTTAGAAAATTGCACTATTTAAAATGGAACAATGCCAGTTGATGTTAACAAATTAGAATGATTCTAATACAAGTACTGTACGAGCTATAATGGTTTGAAAATGTTAAGTACCGGCAGTTCTTCTCCAAGTGTCAACACTAACTTAAGGAAAAATGTGAAAAAAGAAATTATTTCGATTCTGAAGAAGAAAGAGAATTGGCCTTCTAAGGTTGTGTCCAAAATGACCACCGCAAGCTTCAATACAAGCTTCCAGTCTGCCATGTACAGACTGATGAAAATGAAATGGCGTATGGCTTTTAGTGCCGGAAGTGTCCGAGGACAAGTTCGGTTCGCCAGGTGCAGGTCTTTTGATTTGACACCCGTAGGCGGCCTGCGCGTCGTGATGAGGATGAAATGATGATGAAGACTGCACATACACCCAGCCCCCTTGCCAGAGAAATTAACCCATGATGGTTAAAATTCCCGACCCTGCCGGGAATCGAACCCGCGACCCTCTGAACCGAAGGCCAGTACGCTGACCATTCAGCCAACGAGTCGGACTACAGACTGATACACACGTTCTAGCATTTCATCAGACATTTCAGCGTAGGTGTGGTAATACGTCATTTCGTATCATCTGGTTTCGTCGGTATTTCCTTGTAAATAGTGTCTTCCTCAGCTCCTCTGTGGGTGGATGTGGCAGAATAACATACACGGAATACCCTGCCTGTCGTAAGAGGCGACTGAAAGGGGCCTCAGCGGCTCTTAACTTGGGAGCGAGGGTTGGCGATCACGGGGCCCCCGGCTGAGCCGTCGCATTGCTTCCACTTACTTGTGCCTGGCTCCTCACTTTCATCTATACTATCAGACCTCCCTTGGTCAAATATTGTTATTTTCTGACCCCGACGATATTAGAGCATTTGAAGCCTGGGGAGACTTCCATTTTCATGCCCTTCGTGCCCCTTGTCTTTCTTTGGCCGATTCCTTCATTTTCTCTGATTAGTGTTATATAGAGGGTGGTTGCCCAGTTGTACTTCCTCTTAAAACAATAGTAACCACCACCATCACTCTTTCTCAGCTTTCCTCAGAGAATTTGGTGAATGGGCCGGAACTGGGATAGGTCCCCTTCGTCCAATACAGCGATTTGGGAACAATCGGTGAAGACAAGATGTAGTAGTTCGTGAACTATGAGCTGGATAGCAATCATGTTGATACAATATTTTAGTCTGCAGTGGAACGTCTTCTAACATATGTGGAAGCTGGTCTGTTACAATGTTGAAATATTCTTTATAATCTGGAATTATTTCTATGCAAAAAAGGGCCTATGATTTGATGGTTCACAATACCACATTGATGCTGACATTCCACCTGATGAAGCTAATGGGGATTATATACGAGGTAATAGTACATGTTACGGAGGTTTCCCTTGCCATGGTTTGTACATATTGATTCATCAATAAACAAGATACTTAATAAATCTCGTGTGTTTTAATGCCCATGTACGAAAGTTAACTCGATTATTAAAATCGTGTCCATGCAGCTTTTGATGAAGAAAGACGAGACATTGGTGAAGCTTATGACGTTGAAGAATGTTTAGTACACTTGCCTGACTCATACCATATCCACGTGTGATTGCACGGGAACTAACGTGCATATCTTCAACAACAGCAGCTAGAATATTCATTTAACCCTCTTCTCCAGACAATCGTTTGTTTCTGTCACATTTTTGTGGTGTTACACTTCCATTTTCACGCAGATGTTTGAAAAGGTTCACAAATAATTGTCAAGATGGGTGACGTCTCCTTGGATATCGTTCCGCGTACAAAGCAAAAGAACGAACAGCAATCTTCCTGTATTCTCCTTACTCCATTAACATGTATGCTTTTTCAGCATTGGTAAATACCATCGTCTACCACGTGCTACTTCTTGAACTATCTGAAAGTAACTGACCAGGACGTCTCAATGAAAACAGTTTATTGTAAAGAAAACAAGATCATCATAGCCTCGTAACTAAGTACTTGACTGGAGCAGACAACTGTCGCTATTTACAATTTTTAAACTAAGATAGTCCAAAAACTACATGTACTAGAATCCTGAAAAAACACAGTTGTCATTCTAATTTTATCTAGTTGGAATGTGTTAATGTCAATTCGCATTTTTCCGCATTAAAAATATAAATTTCTAAAATAATTCAGATTCTAATATTTAGTAAAAATCTCTGTATGAGCTAGAATAATTTTGAACCATATTTATACTTAATTTCTGTACAAACAGCACATCAATAGCCCCTTCAATTTCAGAAATATTTGGGTTACACCCTTTAGGTGATCCGCCCTGTGTATTTGGCCACGAGTCCAAAATATTTCGTTTGTTGTAAGTAACCTGGAAATCCGGGTACCAAGCAAGCTTCTCACATTCTGAGGTTATTCACTTAGGAATAGTTAGGATGTCCTGTATTTTCAGTATTAATATTGAAAATATACTGGTGGAAGTGGAAAAAGCAACACCCATATGAAACGTAAAATTAGGTGGGAGAATAAAATAATGAATGAAAACTGACTCGAATATCCATGTAATATGACAATGTATTCTTCGTGTAGTTGTCAACGGTTACACTCCAATGCACATACTAATATGGGATATATCAACTGTACGATGATATGCACGTGTAGATTCTGGCATGCAATGATTTACACATATTCTCGATATCGTGGAGAGATACAGCACTCCATGCCTATTACAGTTGTGGAGCCAACTTATCGAATTTACCCGTCAGTGTATTGAGACGATTTATATGTCATCCCATCCACTTCCACTGCTCCATTAATGTCCTTTCTGGAGATAAAGAACGCCACTGCAGCTGTCTGTCTCTAGAGTTCGCGTTGTTACCTGTGAAGCATGCAAGTGGGCATTTTCCTATTGGAAGGGAGGGTATCTGTCGTCATGCATGCAGTGTGGCAGGACGGATTGTATGAACTGCTGCTCATAAGCTACGAAAATGCACCCCATGCCTGGATGGGGACCTGTGAGTCACAGACGGCTACATGGTACCAGGTATTCGTCGGGCACACATACGTCCATCACTAATGCCCAGATAGCAGTGTCCTTTATCACTGAATACCATAGATATCTATAACTCCCTCCAAACACCTCGCTCGAAACACCCATGTATGTATGCTCGGTAATGGTCAGGCGTGGTGTTAATCTATGCAGAGTATCGTAATATTTCCCTCAGTACAGAAACTCTGATGTCTCAGACATAGACTACAACTGGAATCAAATCGTTAGTGCATCTTGCTGAGGTTGTACGCTTCGCCTTTGAAGTCCACATAATGCGTCGGCCTTCACATGCAATAGTTTGACGGGGCGGTCCCGTACTCTCCTACCCCGTTCGGTCACTGTGTACATTATAATGCACATCGATATTACGGTATCCGTTTAGGAAATATTTGATGCAGTGCGACCGTTGAGTCACAATGTGCATTGAGATGTACATCTTCCGTGTCACGACTGAGTAACTTGGCCCGACATCTGGCGGTTTTACCGGGCAAAATACCAGGAATTGCTCCGCTGCGTAGTTGCTGTTTATGACGTCAGCAAACAGGGTGTTATCTGAAGGCAAATTTCTACTATAATACGTGAGGATTGAAATTCATACAACATTATATTCTAAAGAACATAGATTAATATGGTAGGAAATGTGAAATAAACTGCAGATAATTAGTTTATTTCACCCTGAGATTTTTATAAAGTGGGATGTACATTCTAATGTACATTGTGCCTCAAAGGTTGGCTTGCACCAACAGCTGGCTGGAATATAAAAGGGATGCCAAAGTACTTAGTTTACCAGGAAACAACTTTCTGGACCTGGTTCACTTCAGGCAACACATCGGTGAATCTTTGATCCTCTCTCAAAAAGTGCGGCCTAAAAAGAGATGCCGTCCAAGTGCCAATACAGAATGTGATGTACCAGATGTGATGTACCAGAAGTGAAGAGACACAAGCAAGCTGGGCAGCATCCAATCAACGAAGTACGTTTGGATCAAATAAACCACATGCCAGGGCTCGATGACAAAAAAGTTGCATCACGATGCAAGGCTTCAGAACGCAACAACAGAACGCACTTCTTGTGCCTAAAATGTCGAGTTCATCTTTGCATAAAGAGGGAACGCACTTGCTTCCAGAGTTATCATACTCCATAAATCTGTAGAGGAAGAAAGTTTTTCATTATTCAGGCACTGTTTCTGTGCTATTAACTAGTGTCTCCACTAAAGTAGAAGGCAATCCTACGCGCTGAATTGCCAATACCAAGCTTTGTGTTACTTCTTGGTCATTTTCCAGAAATTTTCTTTCTTTTTTCTTTTGTGGTAGATTTTTAGTAACATTATTTTGGTATATTCTTATTTATAATCTTTGGTATATTGTTTTGGAACTTATTGTATGACTAATTTACATACTATTTACTTAGATAGATTCAATAAAACTGTATAAATAATATTAACTGTGTCTTGTACTCTGCAACCTTCGAGTCACAATGTACATTACAATGCACATTAAAAATCTCGAAAACTGCTCGACCTAGATGTTTCAAGCTCAGATATAATTAATCACAAGGTTTCATTTAGCAAGTGTACAAAATTTTAGAATTTTTGGCCAATTAGAAAAAATGCGTGACTGAAAGGGCTACGAATGTGTACTCATTCGTTTAGGAATCGCAGAACTGTTGCAACATCTCACATTATTGTCTTTCGTCATTGGCCTGTACAACTAAGAGGCCTCCTATGTGGTTGCTATTAAAGTAATTTAATTGCACAAATTCGCTGCGAGTCCATCGTCGTGGTATAAAACACTACTTCCTACGTCTGAGCCTGTAATTCCGTAATTTTCAGACTGTTTTCATTCTTCCAATTGCACCAATTCGTACTTTGCAGGTCTGGCGCAATTCTCCCATCTTATGGTGGAATTCCGAACTAATCCTATCACCTTTTCCATTGCTGAGTTTCCTGTTTTCGTCTTTCGGATTGTTGCTTTCACCATTTTTTTCTGGTGGATACGTACCTGTACCTACTACCTTTGCAAGAGGACTTTTTTACATTTCTAGAGCTGATTGTGACGTCTCCTGTAAGTTCACTGTACACTACCCAACTTAATTTGATTTGTAGTTTGAATAATATTTCCGAATTCATTTTTGAGAGCATTTTTAAGGGAATATATGTCATATGAAAGTGACTTAGAACAATTTATTTCACTGGATTTTTGTAATAGGTTTAGGAAATTGATGAAAATTTTAACATTATCCGTTCAACATATGCCATATTTAAAACATGGAATGCTAGAAGGTCACTAACCCATTTATCGGACATTAAACCTGCGCCACTGAAGTGGGCGGGTGAGGAAAACTGCACTGTTGGCAGATATGGGAACGGCGAAGTGACAGATGGTCGAGTGCCGCTTACCTCAGAGCACGAATTGGAAACGCTGTCCGTGCAATGCTGTCTAGTCGAAACCGGTCCAGGTCCACGTATTCTTTAAAGTAATTCTCTTTTCTATGGCCACTTTTTGGTCCATTTTTCAAAAAATCTACAAGACCCGTGGAACATGTTTCAGATAAACAATTAAAATCGGACGACATTCTACATTTTTCCTTCAGCAAAGCAAGGCAAAAAGCAAAGTCATCTCCGTACAGGATATGAAGGCCCTTGGAGGGGTGGAAGGTAAAGTCTTTCACTATCCGTAACCTCGGCACTTGATGGGGTAGAGTGGTTAGCTCTACGCCCGGTCGCCTTTGCCCCCAGGAATTTACATGGTACTCATTTCTGGTGTAGGCTGAGTGAACCTCAGGGCCATGTGCACCTCCGGAAGTGGAAATTTCGTTTCTTAAATTTACGACTTCCTGACGGGGATTCGAACCCACGTCCTTCCGGGCGAACCGAACACGCCTTTACCGCCTCGGCCAGACAGCCCCTACATTTTTCCTGCAGGCTACACTTTATTGGCTGAAGAAACAGAAACGTGGCCGCTTACTAAAAATTTCATACATGATTTTAGGGATTTAAATTTACTTCTTCAGGATTTTATTATTAGAAATTCTTGAAATTGGTTTATGTAGAAAGTTATGCCACTAAAATCAGCAGTCTTTCCTGAAGCTTGTAGTATAGTTTGTCTTGTAACCTTATTGGAGGTAACATCAGGAGCGAGGGAGAGAGCAAACTGCCTCCCGCTCCAAAATATCGTGTTCAATTAGACATTTCTTCGCCTGTTGCTACATAACCTTGGCAACAGTGTAATTTCTCTGACCCGCCTAATTTGGTGGCCGCGACTATAGACTGTTATATTGATTATGACAATATTCGTTCGTTCGTAATCTGTTTATCCTCCAGGGTCGGTTTTTCCCTCGGACTCAGCGAGGGATCCCACCTCTACCGCCTCAAGGGCAGTGTCCTGGAGCTTCAGACCCTGGGGAGGATGACCAGTACCTCGCCCAGACGGCCTCACCTGCTATGCTGAACAGGGGCCTTGTGGGGGGGGGGGATGGGAAGTTTGGAAGCGATAGAAAAGTAAGAGGGAAGGAAGCGACCGTGGCCTAAAGTTAGGTACTATCCCGGCATTTGCCTGGAAGAGAAGCGGGAAACCACGGAAAACCACTTCAGGATGGCTGAGGAGGGAATCGAACCCCCCTCTACTAAGTTGACCTCCCGAGGCTGAGTGGACCCGTTCCAGCCTTCGTACCACATTTTCAAATTTCGTGGCAGAGCGGGGAATCGAACCCGGGCCTCTGTGGGTGGCAGCTAATCACACTAACCACTATACCACAGAGGCGGACGATTATGACAATATTACCAAAGAATAATGTGAAACATTCTTTACAAATTGGTATGTGAAAATGCCTTCTGAATAAGTTAGTTTAGAACATGGACAAATGTGAATAGAACCACGTGAAAGAATGGAGCAATTTTATCTATTAATTGGTTAACTTTACGTCAAGTTTCGCAGCAAGTGATTCACATATTTTTAAAATTATAGTTAGTAAACTGAAGACAAACACTTTAACATCGACTTCGAATTAAAAGTTCCTTTAAAAATACGCTAAGGAAGTTTGGTGTGTTACACAAGAACTAGCATCCCCACACGCGGTTTGACGTCTATTACAGCGTGGGGAATTTCTCTACGGCTCCCATGCTTCGGTTACCTTTGACTGCACACAACAGACGTCTATGGCTTAATTGTACCTACAAAGTCACATATATGAGGACGAATGCTGTGACGTATAGTATCGCTCATAAGTCTTTGACATAGTGTGCTTGACCTCTAACCGATGGCAGCATAAACGCAGACGATCCAACTATAGTGTGTAATGGTGGAGAGTAGTTGGAGGATTTACTGCAACGCAGCAGAGTCAACAAGCCTATGTACAGTAAGTAATGTCCAGTGGGCATTAACACAGCAGTGAATGTTCAAAAATCGTTTGGCAAGAACTGTTTAGATATTTCATTCTCAATTTTCACCTTCTGTGTGTTGAAGGGTAATTGAAAATCATTAACTAGTCCAATGCCACCTCCCAAGCGTAAATCGTTTAAGGAGGCAGTAATACATGTAGAGGTTGCTAGGCAACTAGTAACTGTCTGGAAAGACGGTACACAGTACGAGGTCATGTGTACAATAAACCACTAGAAGGTCGACGTAGAAAAACAAACGAAATAATAGACAGGCTAATTAGAAGGCAATCAGTAGCAGAACCCAGGAAGACAACTCGAAAAATCATGGCTGATCTGAGGCAGAATTATGGAGTAGATGTCCATGTTGTTGTTGTTGTTGTTGTTTGAATCATCAGTCCATAGATTGATTTGATAAAGCTCTCCATGCCACCGTATCCTGTGCTAACCTTTCCATTTCTCCATAACTGCTGCATCCTACATCTACTCTAATCTGCTTGTCATATTCATATCATGGTCTAACTCTACCGATGTATCTCTTGGCTAATAGATCAGGATTTTTTAGCTGAATTCCCGTGCAAGAGACCTTTCACTTCATAATTCCAAGCAACAGAAAGAAACTACTTGCGTTTGCAAAACAGCACCGTAAACGGATACAGCAGGAGTGTTGCAGGGTATTATGGAGTGACGAATCCACATTTTATGTGAAGTCATCTGATGGTATTCAATATATTTGTCCCCTAAAAATAAAAGGTACCATCCACGCTTCCAGATTCCTACTGTAAAACATTGAGGTGGGAACGTCATGGTCTAAGGATGCTTCTATTTTAAGGACGTAGGTCCATTAGTGCGCATCGATAATGTAATGAATTTATATATATTTTTTTTTGCTAGGGGCTTTACGTCGCACCGACACAGATAGGTCATATGGCGACGATGGGATAGGAAAGGCCGAGGAGTTGGAAGGAAGCGGCCGTGGCCTTAATTAAGGTACAGCCCCAGCATTTGCCTGGTGTGAAAATGGGAAACCACGGAAAACCATCTTCAGGGCTGCCGATAGTGGGATTCGAACCTACTATCTCCCGGATGCAAGCTCACAGCCGCGCGCCTCTACGCGCACGGCCAACTCGCCCGGTTTTATATATTTTATGCTAGAAATAATATTACTAGACAATGGTGTTTTCAACTTGATAAGGACCCCAAACTTCGATGTAAATATGTAACACATTATATACAATGGAAGAAGATAAAAGTTCCCTAGCCCCCATGGCACTAAAGCTCTTGAAGGGCCTTGGCCTATGAAGCGACAACTGCTCAACCCGAAGGCCTGCTCCAGATTGCGAAGTGTTGTCTGGTAAGCACGACAAATCCTCTCGGCCATTATTCTTGGCCTTCTACACCGGGAAGGGAATTGAGCCGATGGCACGTAGTGTTCCCAAGCGGTCATCCATCCAAGTAGTGCCCACGCCCAATGTTGCTTAACTGCGGTGATCGGGCGAGAACCGGTGAATTCAACATGGTATGGCCGTTTTGCCACGGCCAAATCAAAGCCTGGATTTAAATCCAATTGAACCAGTGTAGGAACTACTGGAAACACGTGTAAGGACACTATAACATAAAATAAAGCGGAGTTCTTTAACAGTTTGTAATCTGAATTGGAAACAATTCCTTAAAAACAATATTACACCACTAATTGCTTTCACGTCAGCGAGACGTGATGCTGTAATACAAGCAAAAAGCTATGCAACGAGATATTAGTTAATACGGTCAGAAAATAAATATTTGTTTGATTTATTTTTCCAAAATATTCTTGTCAAGAAACTATGAGTTTTGAATTTCACAATTTAATATAGTTACAAACAATATTCTACCCGCAAAAGGTAAGTTTATGTTGATGTATTTATTTTGTTGCTTATATTTTAAGTTGTGTGTTGTCTGAGAGGCAAAACAATGCTGTGAATAAAACCATTGTGACAAACGTTGTTATCAAAACACTTACGAGTGCCACTGAAGGCTTTTCGACAAATTATGTTTCAGTTTGCAGTAATATTGAGTCGCTCCCATGTCTGAAAGGAAATTTTCCGCGAGAACATCCTCGCCAAAATTTCTCCCCTAACTGTAAATCTGGTACTGATTTCTGGTGTAGTATGAATGAATTAGAGAACGATTCAAGTCTCACAATTATTGTATTGATATTTTGATATGAAATTGAACACTTGTACATCCGCGTGAACCCAGCAATCTTTTACCGGCTAGGCATCGCACCTCTCTTCTATCAACTGCCTTATGATCGGAGGCAGTACTAGGGAGCCTTGAAATATACCCGGAAAAGTGCTCACAGTATACCCTCCTTTGTTATCGATGTGTTTGGTGTGGTAATTAATTTCTAGTTCTAGTCTAATGTGTACATTTCCTATTCGATCACCAAACATGAACCTTGTTAGGGGTATAACATTTCCATAAATAACTTAGATTTATATTTCTCTTGGGTAAAAATCCACGTCTCATAGCCAAACAGCTCAGTATGAACAGGATTGACCTTTACGAAAGTTCACTTATCGATGGCCTAGATTGAATACTTTGTATCTCACAAAGTTCTTCCTATCCATAATTTCCCTAAAGACTGATCACGCCTTCTAGCCACATTAGGGTATGCAGTCCATCACAACAATGTTCGTTGGGTTTATATTCCTATGCATACACGTAAATGAAAATGTAACTTATAAAAATTATACTCTAGGAGTTAGTAAATACGTCACGCAAACATACTTTGCTATAGTACGGTACAGTAAGGTTCATTTTCCTTCACACATCGGCATAGGAAGAAAAAAGAACACAACGAACTTTGTTCTGATGGACAGCATATCCATGTGTGGCTGGGAGGCGTAATGAGTCTTAAGGCAAATGATGGATAGGAAGAACTTTGTGAGATACGAGGTATTCAATCTGCGTTCTTGTGATGGAGTCATCAGTCCAAGGACTGGTTTGATGCAGCTTTCCAAGCCACTCTAACTTGTGCTAACCTTTTCATTTCTACGTAACTATTACATCTGCTCTAATCTGCTTGTCATATTCATATCTTGGTCTGCCCTTACCGTTCTTACCACCTACACTTTCTTCAAAAACCAACTGAACAAGTCCTGGGTGTCTTAAGATGTGTCCTATCATTCTATCTCTTCTTCTCGTCGAATTTTGCCAAATCGATCTCCTCTCACCAATCCGATTCAGTATCTCTTCATTCGTGATTCGATCTATCCATCTCACCTTCAGCATTCTTCCATAACACAGCATTTCAAAAGCATCTATTCTCTTTCTTTCTGAGCTAGTTATCGTCCATGTTTCACTTCCATACAATGCCACGCTCCACACGAAAGTCTTCAAACAAATCTTTCTAATTCCAATATCAATGTTTGAAGTGAGCAAACTTCCTTTCGTAAGAAAGCTCTTCCTTGCTTGTGCTAGTCTGCATCTTATGTCCTCCTTACTTCTGCCATCGTTAGTTATTTTACTACCCAAGTAACAATATTCATCCACTTCCTTTAAAACTTCATTTCCTAATCTAATGTTTCCTGCATCACCTGCCTTCGTTCGATTGCACTCCATTACTTTTGTTTTGGACTTATTTATTTTTATCTTGTACTCCTTACCAAAGACTTCGTTCATACCATTCAGCAGCTTCTCGAGATCTTCTGCAGTCTCAGATAAAATAACAATACCATCAGAAAATCTCAAGGTTTTGATTTCCTCTCGTTGGATTGTGATTCCCTTTCCAAATACCTCTTTGATTTCCTTTACTGCCTGTTCTATGGAAATATTGAAAAGGAGGGGGAACAAACTGCAGCCTTGCCTCACTCCTTTCTGGATTGCTGCTTCTTTTTCAAAGCCCTCGATTCTTATCACAGCTGGTTCATGCGTTCATGAACGTACCAATTGTTGATAATTTTTGCTGTTTTCGGTACCTTTCCTATGTTTGTAAATCTATGTTACATGTTGTTCTTACCTTTATTACCTTTTTCGGTCTGGCTACTTTTCGTTAATTTATTACAAGTTTCCTTCGACGTGCAATCATGTTACAGGTTAAACGAACTCTGTTCGTATGTTTTCCTTCTCTTCCTCTCTGCCATACGTCATTCCTTTTTGGTTCTTGATTGTTTGCAGCACCTTAAGATGACTGCTTACGTCACTGGGAACTTTTCTCTTGATTGGTACCGAAAGTGTATCCTTCCGCGTTTTCTTTTCCTTTCATTGGTTCCTTTCGTTATTTGTATTTAGTATTTGTTATATTTGTTAATTGTAAATTTTTAAAGATATTCTTTCTGGGCTCCCTCTTTCTTATTATTTTGTTATTTTTTGTTAAGGTTTCCATGCACAGTTTGTAAATTACTTCTGTTAGTTTTGCAGCACTATGTTGCGTCCATTCTGGAATCTTCCTTAGTGCTATTCAAGGGAATGCTTCGCCTTCACATTCCGGGTCTGGCCGGAATCGCCGCTGGTGTTCTACAGCAGCTCCTATTCTGTACTTTCATTAGCAACATACTCGCTGCACGCATAATGGATTAGCGACTTTTCGTCAGCGTGCACCACGCTGTAGTCCACTCGAGGTCATTTACCTCACCTTCTTCGCTCATGTGTGGTGCGCTCCAAGCATGACTGTCAACCAGCTAGCTGCACTGATGTGGCCCCTGTCGGCCTTGTGTTTTCCACTTGGATATGAAAACAACACCAGCCTAAGGTTTGGTCTTTTTGCACCAACATCTACTGAATTTTTTAATGACCATTTTAGCTCATTGTATCTATGCACACGTTTCACCTAGATGTCGGCTGGTTCGTCTACAAAACTTATTAACTGCAGCTCTTTAATGAATAACGAAGTTACTGGACAAAAGGTCCCTTTTTCTTTGAACTTATTACTCCCCGGCGGAGAATTGTGTACTAAAATTCAATTCAAGAACTGTTGCGCTACAGCGTAAAATTTTCTCATCAAAATTTCCTACATTTAACCGTGTTATTTTGATAGCCTTAATCTTATTAATTGTTCATAATTATTCAACATAATTCGGTCTGTTTTTTTTTTGCTAGGGGCTTTACGTCGCACCGACACAGGGTCTGGTTTTTAACCAGCCTTCAAGGTAATCCAATTATTCAGATATTGTACTCTGATTTTCCCAGCTGTCGTAAGACAACAGTCTTACTTATTTTCCTCTTGTTCGCACAGCCTGTGGCAACCTTTTCGCTCAAGGCCAAGTGCTGAAATATAATATTAAAACATTTATTTTTGTTAAAATTTTCCGAGCTCTTGTTGTTATTTCTACATTATTTATACAATAAATTTTGTAACTGTTGATCTCCTTTCTTTTTTCCCGAGAAACCTTGGAAAACCCCCTCCGGCTTTTCCATTGTTTTCTCCAACTGCAGACTGATTTTATACAGATTGTGAATAATTCTTTGGTATTAAATCTAGGCCATCGTTATGTTTCTTTTCTCTACTTTTCATCTAAAGCCCGCTTCAGCGTACCTCAAGTGCTTTTGCTATTTGTTTTTCGTCACACTGACTCAGACAAGTCTTACGATGACAATGGAATGTGATGGGGCTAGGACAGGGAGGCAAATGTCAATGTGTTGTTATAAGTATTTGGGTGAACTAAATCTATCCATGTTCTAAACATGGTATCAGTATAATCTTGATTTTAACAATCCCTTGGTAATATTTTCACTCTGAGGCAAAATATTTTTCTCAAGTTTTATTCGCTGAATATTTACAAAATACAATTACAGTTTCCAAAAGAAATGTATAGGTACATTTGCTTCGAAAATTGTAAGGTCGTAGTATGAAACCTGTGTATTTTTCGAGAAAATAATTATACTTTATTGAATGCTCGTAAAAAGGCATACATGTGTCATTGGAAATAAAATATATTTCTACTACACAAACGTTTTTACTTCAGTTACTTCGTGTGGAAGCATTTACTTCAGTAACTTAGTAGTGTGACACATAGAATATATGAGCAGTCCGAGAAGCCACCACAATTTTTTCCGACTTCCGTCTCTTTATTGAGGTAGAACTGGTAACACAACTAACGTGAAGTGAAGTGAGGAACCTTTTGTGTACATTCCTAAAGGAAGGTACCGAAAGGCACACATTAGGGACCTCATATGAGATTTGTGTGCAGAAGAGTTAAATGAAGTAGGTGATAAACTGAACACATATCGTACCCTCTGGTTTCTAGGCACTACATGTCTACGCTTTCCATCCATATCCAGCTCATTTATATTGTCTAAATGTATGCACCATATAAAAGTTGTAAGACATTAGAATTAGCCATATCTTTCAAGATTTATCTGAATTGCCATCCCCGTTAGAGTGGAATGAGTTATTATCACTGTGTAATTCTAAATAAATAAGATTTTCTTCTTGTTTCGTTGAGGCTCCTTGGACCAAGAGATTCCGAAATATAGTGATCTTTCTTCTTAGCCCAGTATTCCTTCATCATTGCACTGTGGGTTGCTTTCCTTTCTCGAGTCCACTTCACGCCCACACCTGGACGCATTGGTTTAGTTGTCAGTGACTGGAGAGAGTCAGATGTTCTGATCAGCATTCTAGATTTATTTCTATGGAATATATCTTTGGGATCAACTTAAAAAAATCAAGGTCTTTTCGAACTAGTTTCGTCCATTTAGTAATTTTGTCCCCTTCCTTCTAGAAATGGTGTTTATGATTCAAGAGGTCAGTCTCCTGTTGTCCATTTTGACTATGTGACCGTATAATATGTCACCTCTCTCTCATGGCTGATGTTATGCTCTCTAAGTGTTGGTGAAGCTCGTTGTTATGTATGACTCTGTACTCACCTCCCTTCTTAATGGGGCCAGTGGTTTTTCTCAGTATCCTTCGTTCTTTCAATTCCAAATTCCCGAGTTTTCCCTTTTTGACCATATTCAAGCATTGTGAAGCATACAGCCAAAGGTCTTCGTAATATTGAAGTTTGAGGCGAAGGTAAAGGAATTTGGAATCGCAAATGTTTCTTATTACAGAGATAAAAATCTCTCTCCAGCTTGGTACACCTGGATTTCACCATTCTCCGAGGTATTTGCAGGCGTTAGTCTCCTTTAAAGATGATATTATTTTTTTAATTTTTAATCTTAATTTTATACGGTGACCCTCTATGCTCCAACGTTTCCTGCGATCTTTTGTTTGGAAGGAACTCTCAACACGGATGAAAGCCAAATGTGTCTCCAGTTTGCATTCATATCGTTCTTCTCTGTTAATTTAAAGGTAATTGCCGATCATTATCCATGCTTAATCTTCCCTTCCTGAAAGTATTCTGTTCTGATGATATGGAGTCTGCTGTCTTCTCTAAAATACATATATATCTGCTGATACATTTATAACTCTGCAATTGGAGCAGTTTTTACTCCCTTTTCAAAAAATAGAGATTATTCGAACAGTTCTTCAAAACTTCGAGATTTTGAACGACTGCAAACAATCAGCAAACATCGAATGTATCTTGGCGGTAAGTAATGCACTTCAGTATTTAATAAAATCCGCCTTTAATCTACATATGAGTCCATGGTTTTCTTACTAGTAAAATACTAATGTTATTTGAACTTCCGATTTATCCATTGGATGAGGATCATAAAAGTACCATCTGACGGAGGACGATGGTACCATAAGTTTTCAAAGCATTGTATCTATTCCAGAGAACAATTAACGTTTACTCTTTCCCTTGAAAGGTTGTTCGCTAGCCAAATCAGTTAGCACGCCACAGTCTGTCTGCCATCAATGCTTAGAAAAGTATCACATGCTTACTACTGAGCTTGCCCTACTGTCAATTTTTCATACTCCCGTTTAGTGTTGTATTTCTGAAGACTTTTTGAAGCCTTTCCTGATAATATACTATGTGTTTATCTCAAATTTTCATATTTTGAATGCTTTTTTTTATTTTATACCTTTGCTTTCATCTCCCACACTTCGTACGCAATGATGTATGTGTTTAACTCCCAGAGGAGTGATATATAACGACCCTTCAGCTTCCATCTGTCTTAAGAGCCAGGAGTGTTTCACTTACGTGAAGAAACGCTGAACGCTCATTCTTTCTCCTCTTCTGTTTTAGATTTAGTTGGGAACACACATTCTGAAGGTTTAATTGCCTAGTCCGCTGGCAGTAGGTGTGTTTCCCAAGGACAACCCCATGATCTAGAGCTGTGATATTCAAATTGTGGCACGCGTACCAATTGGGGTATACTGGGTCGTCTCAAGGGGTAAGCAAATTGATCGTGGCTTCTAACTGTTTTCAGTAAGCACTTCAGGAAAGAGATGAGCCCACCCATTTTCAATAAAATGTTTTTGAAAGCCTTTAAAAGACTATTCATATCAAGTAGGAATGCTAACAAAACGAGTTTCTTTAGAAATGGGAAAATAACATAAATTTTCAGTTGAAAATCCTCTAATATCAGGAAGGTAATACAACATTAAATCACCCCTTTAATGCCTCTCTGTGTGCAGGGACCCTGAGCAAGCGGGATGAGCTGCGGAAGATGATGATGATGATGATGATGATGATGATGATGGTGATGATGATGATGATGATGATGATGTTCATGCTGATGGTTATAGTTAATGTTATTTGACATCCAGCAACAATCATATGTTATTTATGGTATCATCGCAATATTTTCGAACTTTGGGTTACGAAGGTTAAACAATTGGATTTTCTGGTATGCCAATCAAAAAGTTTGAATGCCACTGATATAGACGTTGTATGTGTCACTCTTACCTGGAGGTCAAGGACTTTATTCCTGGCTCATCCACGAGTATCAATGTCGGTCTGAAATCTGGAACGACTTTTTCTAAGCCTATTGAGACCAAATGAGGGTACGTTTGATATGAGACACACAGGAGACAATCCTGTGATATGGAAATCAGCACGTTGACCACGTAGTACTAAAGATCTGCTAGTCATATTGTTGGGCAGTAGTCGACCTCGCAAGCCACGGACCTGAATGGGTTGGCTTCATATCTGCGGATTTTCTCGGCTTTTATTTATTCTTCCACATTGCTGTTTATTAACTAGAAGCTTGGTCCTCCTTTGCTTCATTTACCTAAATATTTCAACATAATTGTCCAGAGCTCGCAAAAATGGCCAATGTGTTTCTGTATTCGTGCACATTTCTCCACCTTGTATAACATATTAAATCACTGAAAATAACGCTCATTACACAAACCATATGGATTTCCTGCCCTAGAGTTTCGAAAGAATTTCCGTCTAGTTTTACGAGAATCTCTATGTCAGATACTTTGTTTGCAATATATACACAGCGTTGATCAAACACATTTTGGCCCTCGAAGTTCACAGACGAAAAACGCACTTTCAGAATTATAAAGGGAATGATTGTATATCTATTTATGTCACTGTGTAACTTCAACATCCCATTAATTGACTGAATCACCAATTGACGTTCCTCTGTATGAAACTCGGTGAAATAAAAACGAAATCCCGCCACTACCAATATACTAAACATAGACACTGAAATACAGAATACATTAAAGATATGACTGCCAGTATCAGCAGCATAGGTTAATATTATCTGCCTGATAGATACTGATTAAAACATTTGAGAACATTAAGATTATGGAATCATGACGCACCGAATTCTTGTTTTAGCCATCAGTGAAATGTTTTACAGCGGTCTTCAATATTCTTATGTTGAAAATTATGTGGCCTTGTGCTTCATACTCTACGGACTTTTCCTTCCCTAGGCCTAAATATTCAAACTTCCGGTTTATGATCAAATATAGGAAGGGAAACAAGTAATGTTGCTCGATATCTTTTACTCACACGGTGTATACACAAGTACTTATACATATACAGATGTCTCGTGCCATAACTGGAACTACTGCTCCTCCTCCTCCTCCTCTAATGATTTAATAAAGTTTAATTTATGTAAATTACTGGCCTTTAAAATAAAGTGTTGGTGTCGGCACTTGTGGACTTGGTACGGCTAGATGCTTTTTCTCACACCAACCTTATATTGAGATATATTCCCCTGTCATCCCACAAAATTATAATAAAATATAAAGGTACAGCAAATTCGTTGAGAACTAATCCTTCATAGGTTGTATGTAGTTAAAAATATCACACGAGTTTTAAACATATTACGTGCATCTTTTAAAGGTAGGGGCTGTCTAGTCCTGACAGTAAAGGTGTGCTCAGTTCACTTGCATATATGTGAGTTCCATACACTCCCAGAAGTTTAAAAAGAAATGGAAATAACATATTGAACCGTTCCGTTCATGGTCAAATAGTGATGATCTGCAGACAATTATAATATGCAGATGAGACCACAGAGGAAAGACATAAGATTTTATATTATTATGCAATAGTACACAACATTGCGCGCTTTTTAAGAGATCAGAGCGTCAGTAGCAAGGCGGAGTTCCCAGCATGAACAATGCATGTTTATGAACCCACGCGAACCACTAATCTCATAGCGTCTGATGCCAGCATCTTCAGGAAAAACCGCGGGAGAACTCAGTTTGGAGGGAAAGGAAACTCGTTCGATATATCTGCCCACACAAGCAATAGCGAGATTTGGAAATAATAGCTGGAATGAGCGCAATTTTCTGCACAGTTTGATATGCCACATGAAGGTATTAACAATCTCAACGAATTAATGTATAATTACCTCGAGCACCGTGAGATAAATTCCTTTTCCGTGAGTGCACATTCAAATGGACCACACAGAAAGAACCTCGCGGGCGTGGGTAATGCTCTTTCATAAATACAGCATACTTGGGACGTGAGAAGCATTTTCTGTGCGCATCGCCGACTGTAAGGTGTACGTGTGTGACGGCAAATCATCGACAAGAAGACAGCGTTTATCTCCATGCGTCGCAGTTAGAGAGACTGCATTTTCCTAGTGACATGTAAGTAAAAATCTTATGAGATGTAAGTAGGAATTTTGAGCAGTAAACTGATTTAACTGCTTTCTTTAGAAACATCTTTTGCCACTAATTATTGTACACGGAGTTGCATACTACAATCTGATGCTAACGTGTTCTCAATTAGTGCTACAAGTTAGTGTATGCTCGGAAAGACAGTACAGCTTCCATTATTTCAGTATAATCTCGGTCACTTGTAAGTTCCATTTGTATAGGAGAATCGTGTACGGTTTTATAAACATAAACTTTAAGGAGAGTCATGATAGCTAAAGGGAATGAGTCAGATGGCAAGAATGGAATCTAGGCATCTAAATAAGGATACGAAATAATATGGCTTTTACTTACAATTCTCTAACATCAAGAATTCACCTGATACTGCCAGTTCACCACGCTGTGAGCACTGGCACGAGCCAAACAACGGGGACATCCGTCATCGCAGAAAGGCAACGATCGAGGACCGCTGGCAGCGTGCATCACATCCAGTCAAGGAACTATCGACAACTAGGAAGCGGCGATCAACTCAACAGCACGAGTTTTGAGCTGAACAACGCAGATCCTCGTGATGTAACCAACCCCGAACCGCGGACTGCTGCCTTCCATCAACAGCATTAGCATGGGTTGCTAAATCTCATATCCTCCAGGAGAACTACTTAAGTGTACTTACAGGTGCAGGTCAGGCAAATCCTAACGTATCAGCATGGAGCAGAGATAGGGTAGTTTCAATAACTTAAATATGTAACTTAACGCCTTCAGGCTAATATGTAAATAGTAAGTATGTCCTCGGGTACTTGTATATAGATTATACTCAGGACGCGCAAGATTATGATAGTTTAATTTTGCATGTTATATTTCTCGATTTTGGTTTCATGTGTGTCGTAATTTGTTGTACATAAGGTCTTCAGTCAATGAAGGCAGGGTTGTCATTATTTCATCAACTAACAGAATTGCTCAGTCTGAGATTTTTTATAGGCAGACTGAGGGTCTTACGGCTTAGCTAGAAATGCATGAGGCATGTTTAGATATATGTGGTTTGTTTTCAGACATAATGCTACAAGATCTTCAATATTTCCTTTATGCATCTGAGATCTTGTCCGAAGTTGAGTTTGCCATGAATGTACGCATAAATAAATAAGAGACGGGGGATATGTGTTTGATAAGCCCAGATATGATATTTAAGAGCCCTACGCAGGTATAAGCTGTGAAATGATATTTGTGTGTGCAGATAAAATGCACGCGAACGTAAAAGGATAAAGCTCTAGATGAGTTCAAATTATGAATAAATTAGAGTTCTATGATTTGCACTGTATGGAATAGGAATACGTGTGGTACTTACACTTGAGTTGTGTTAATAAGAGGGCATGGTAATTAATGACCTCCACTACGGCTGGGTTTTTGTGAATGAGAGTCTCGCCGGTTGCGTGTTTACCAACTGTCAGCCGTTCGTAAATTACGGCAGGTTCATGATGGCGCTCGACTCTGATGCAAGCTTCCTGGGTCGCAAAAGGGATGGTTTCTGACGTCACTCTCAGAAGGAAACTGTTTCTACACGTCTCATCTGAACAATGAAGTCTCTGTCTACCGAAAGGGAACTTTGACCTGATCCTTACAGGCTTTTAAAAATGTGAAATTTATACACTGTTGCCTGTACCGTTTGTACATGCATTTTGAGATTCATTATCATTCTGCGCATTGTTAATAAATTGGTTTTCCATTGTGTCGTAATTAGAGATGTTACATGTCTGTCAATGGAGTCAGGAGTTCGAGTCTTTGATGTTATGTACTTTTGTGTTGCATGTTTTACTGTTAACTGCGTGTGTTAATCTTAAGTCCTTCAGCATAATATTCGTAGGGATACATTTTTGTATTATTTGTGTAAGCGAGTTAACTTTCCCTTGATTCATTACTTGTTTCATTTCTGTTGACGTTAGCGTTTGTCTCAACCGAAAGTATAAGCTGGTAACCCGATTGCCGCTGCATCTAAGGATGGAGATGCAAGGTTTTCCCAACAGTTGCTATGGCGACGACCGAAGAGCCTATTTCTTAATGTCATTATTAACTGAAGAAAGAGTATTTGTATAAAATGTGTTTATTGATTTAAATTGAATCATCAAAGCTCTCATTTTGTAATAAATATTTTGTTCTCTAAATCCGAAATTTGCAACTCACGCATTTCATTATTTCAGCTTGTGTTAGTTATAACCTGATCGAACAATTCCTCTTCATTTCCTTTATTGTTTCGCTGACCCACTTTACCCAATTATCTTATTCCGCCTGAGTTATGCTGTGCTGCAGAAGAGGATTTACGATTTAGGTAAGCTATGTGCCGTGGTTACTCATCGTTTGGTGGTAAGTATATCCACTACGATGTACCTGGTCGGTTCTCAGCATTTGCTTGATAGCGACCAGGGCATTGTGGGGCACAATATCAACTCCTTGAAGAGCGTATGCCCTGCTACGCCTTAGCCAAAAATGACCACCAAGTTAATTCGTGTGGATAGAAAGGCAGGGTGTAGTTCTAAACAATCTATCTGAAATAATGCTGAGGTGAAGGTTAGTAAAACTTCTACCTTCGACTCCTTCACCGACCTCATAGGCTTGTATGGAAGTGGCTCTTTTCTTTTTACCTTGTAAATGTGATGAGTGATCATGTTTTATATTAGGAGTGAAGTTTTACATCACATTTTGTCAGTAATAACAGTTTAGGGGTAACTGGAGTATTGCATAGATTTAGAGGCGCTTTGCAAACCACTACTTTAAAGTCAGTTGGATACAGCCTTATCCGGTGACACTTGAGCTACATGCCTTTCATTTGGTCTTGTATTTATATATTTATATGGAAACAATCACTAATTTCAGAAAATAGAATTATTTGCACTATGCATCCAGTGCGTGCATTAGCACCTAGTATAGAAACATACCAATTACCAAACATACGCCCTTGTAAAGTTTTATCAAATGTAAGCACTTTGGAATAACATTCCAAGTTACAGGGACAAACTTTAACAAGCACATAGGAGAAAGATGCAAAGCTGTGGTGAAAGCAGTCTTTGATAAAAATAGGGAAACTCTCGATAAGAACAACTTTGCGCTTCTTCAAATGCAGACTAGCAGTCCACCTCGGTTTTGCTCGTTCTGACGATTACAAAGGCTCCGAATTTTCTCAAGTCCTGTCCCTTATAGAACAGAACGTATGTTTTCAAGTCATACTGTACAGGGCTATATGGAAATATTTAAGGAAGGTAAGATCTAACAGACAGGAGATCAAAGCAGGCTGAGGAAAACAAAGACGACAACACAGAATAAAGATCTTCTTCATATTGTTGTGTATGACGAATGAAGATTAGTTAAATGAGCAGTTTGAAGATGTGATAGAACACAGAAATTCGTCTGCCCGTACAGATGTAAATGAAACATCTGCACGCTGAAGCACGTCTGATCGAATTGCTGGAAATGAGACAACTGAGGCTTCTTCTATAAAGGCAATTAACTACTACAACACACTAATAATATTATGGAAATGGAGATCCAGTAACCATAAGAGTATCACGGGAGATTTTGTAAATGAGCTTTAAAATGTTTTAACATATTCTCTTCTAAATAGCGAAACAAAACATTCATGCTATTCAAAATCATTACGCTGATAATAGTATGGAAATGTGGAACCAATAACCATAAGTATCTCGGAATATCAACGCTAGTTAGAAAGCAGCCTTTTAAGTAGCGAAAGCACTTTGGTGCCATGCACTTTCATTATACTAATACGAGTATAGGAATGTGGATACAGAAACAATAAGTATCTCGCAGATTAACTTAGCTATGAGTTTACATTTTTTAAACAGAATCTCTTCTTGGCCTTGGCTACATTCACACATGTGCCTACTTCTAACAAGGCCTGTATTCTAGAACCCTTGAGTAGCCATAGTTACAGCCGCCAATTTTCTTATCCGATTCCTACAGCGGGGCAGTGTGGTAACAATATCCCAAAAGCAGTTGACTTTTGATTTCCCACAGGGAATTACTGAGTTTTGTTCTTAAGATTAGCTTTATCTCATCCTTCTACTACAAATTCGATATTTCATCTTTATTAGCCTATGTTAATACGCCGAAGAGCCCAGGTCACGTTTCTCAGCGCAATATTTTGATATGCCGGGATGACACATGGCCTATGTTACACGGAATGGTGATATTTTTCAAACGAAGAAAGAACTTTCAAAATCGGATCAGCTGTTTCTGAGATTACCCGTCATATAGTCCACTGAGCTCGATAGCTGCAGTCGCTTGAGTGCAGCCTGTATCCACTATTCGGGAGATAGTGGGTTAGAACCCCAATGTCGGCAGCCCTGACGATGGTTTTACGTGGTTTCCCATTTTCACACCAGGCAAAAACTGAGGCTGTACCTTACTTAAGTCCACGTCCACTTCCTTCCCAGTCTTAGCCCTTCCCTTTCGATCGTCGCCATAAGACCGATCTGTGTCGGTGGGACGTAAAGCAACTTTGCAAAAAAAGTTATATAGCCACAAACTGAGGTATAGATAGCACCAGTTTTCTTCTTTGCGATCTACCATACACCTAAAAACTGGAAGAGACTGAGGCAATTAACCCTGTATACTTAAAATTAGTCTTTTGAGTATCCAGAACATCATCTATCCGACTTGTGTATCGATTGGCTGACACAGATTTTTTTAAAATTAGGAAGTTAGTACAGGCCAACGGCCTAGAAAATACAGCAGCATATGAATCTCACGACAGAGAAGAGGACAAAACTGGTGCGAGCGTTGAACATCACTTGTACCTAACACTCATCCTTAATTCAAGTGAATGGAGAGAGCCTAACTTTGTAATGCGGCATGTGTTCAACAGAACTGCGGCTCACAGCTTCTATTACAGGATCTGTGGCCAAAGAGGATTTCACCAAGCATTTTTATCAGCGCTTTGCACTCTCTCCGGGCAGCGATGTGAACAGTAAAATACACTATTCTGCCTAGCAAGGAAAAATGCACTGGTGTATTACAAAGACGACAGAAATTTATGCAACCATTATTTGTACACAGTATTTTAATAAGTCCTTATTAAGTATACATCCAGCATTTTCATGGGGAAGGTAGTGAATAATTTAATTCATAGTAACTTCGGTAAAAAATTTAACGAAGGAAATTCGTAAATATGATACTTGCCCAGCTAAACTAAATATAGCAAAAAGTGTCAAGTATGTTAAGTTTAAAATTATTATAATATTCCTGAACCTATCAATGTGACTAAAAGTCTGGAAGTGTAAAAGGTAAGACAAAATTATATTTTCTAGATGACCGAGCAAGTGGCTGCACGGTAAGCTGTAAGCTTACATTCGAGAAATAGTGGGTTCGAACACCACTATCGGCAGACCTGAAGATGGTTTTCTAATATTTCCTATTTTCAAACCAGGAAAATGCTGGGACTGTACCTCAATTAAGACCAAGCTAGCTTCCTTCCCGATCCTAGCTATTTACCATCCCATCGTCACCATAATACCTATTTGTGCCGATACGATGTAAAGCAAATTGTAAATAATAATAATAATAATAATAATAATAATAATAATAATAATAATAATAATAATAACTGGATGTCGCCTTTGCAGAAAAATAACATACTGTATATGAACTAGTGTTTAAATGGTGTTACTATTATTATTAGTCTGCTTTTTCATGTTCAGTCTTTAATCTAACATTGAGAAATGTTATAAAATTTAAAATTATCTTTACTGTTCTTCGGTGTGAGCTTCCAGTTCATTGGGGTTCTGATTGATTACAATATTTCAGCTTAGAACTCTGACCAGAAAGGTTCTGTCATCTGAGCTTCAGTATTGCATGTACCATTTCACCGAATTTTCGTTCTGAGTTATACATGTGCTGCGGGTCAGTATTTTCTGCCTCCCCTCTCATTTTCACAGAACGATCTTTCGAGGCGCAACGACTATGTATGGTGTCCTAGGAGGAATAGTCAATATTGAGGGACATGACAGCAAGGATTGTTTGAAGCAAGAACTTCATATGGACATATGTCTTATTCCGATTGGTTTTCGAGACAGAACACATTTAATATACATTTAATTTCGGGCTAATGGCACGCACGTATGTCATTGACCTGGTCAGGGATGTAATGAATGGAACATATATAGGCTGTTATTACAATGGGCTCACCACTCCCAAGGTGATTTATTAATGAGTGATAAACCTCTTTGACGTTTTGAAATGGGTACAAGATTTCCGCATGGAATGTTCGCCATACACGTGTTCCTAGAACATTGATACGTGCAAAAATTAGCCGTGTGCTGGCAGTAGGACTACGCAGCTCAATTTCAACAATGTGTTGGTGTTCCTGCACAGTTTGTTGAATTACAAGTCCAGAAGGTAAATCGGAACTTGGAAGAATACCTCTGTACTGAAAACTATGGCAAACACCCTACGATCAGGAATTCGACGTGTGGGAAAACGCCGACGATATTCTTCGACAGCAGCAGGAGCATTGCCATCGCAGAAGCAGTAAGCATACATCATATATGAACGTTCTTCATTGTGTGCAGATGTGTGACATTTTAGCCAGCGCGTGTACAATTACAGACTAACCCAGGGCCTCTCAGGGTGCATGCGCGTGGTGCATGCACTGTGCACGGTGCAAAAGACGACTTGGCTTGGTTGACCAGAGTGCAGACCCCCACTCCTCGATTTGGAGCAATAGCGCTTACTCTCTCTTTCCTCACGCCTGTCTCGCTCGCTCCGCCTGTCTCCCTCTGCCCCACTTGCGCCGTAGCGCTCCAAATCCGGGCTGAGTTAAGCCGAGTATAGCCGAGTAGAGCCGAGCTTAGCCGAGTAGCCAAGAGACGAAGCGTTGATCCGAGCTATACCGAGCGGCACCGATGCACAGTGCACGGAGCTCTTGCGCCTCGCTCTGCACGCGTGAGATTTTGGGCGTTTGAGAAGCCCTGCACTAGAGGCAGTCCGGATAATATCCAGAATTGTCTGGTATTGCCACTCACTTCTACTGAAGCTCACAAAGTACAAAATTGTCAAAATAATATGGTTGCCAGGGCATGCAGGTATAGGAGGAAATGAAAAGGCAGTTAAACAGGCCAGGAAAGGGGCAGAAACACATTTTGTAGGCCCAGAACCTGTATGCGGGATTTCCTATAGACAAGCCCGATACCACATAGCAAAATGGATACAAAAGAAACAAATGGAAAACTTGAAAACTACTCCAGGATGCAGGCTTGCCAAGGAACTGATAAAAGGACCAAACAAGAAATATACTGAAGAATTGTTGAAACTCAGCAGAGAAAATATAAGATGGGTAGTAGGACTGTTGACAGGACACTGAGACCTAAAAAATGCAATGAAGCAGGGGAATCAGCTGAACACATACTTTTCGAATGTGAAGCGCTGGGTAGAATCAGACTCTCCACTCTAGGACTACCAGGTGAAGAGGGAGAAAAAATCAAAGAAGACCCAATAAGAATAACCTGAAGCTTTGTGAAGGGAGTAGGTATATCTAGGTGGGAATGTAGGAAAAACAAGGTAGTAAAAGATCTTAGAGGTCGACGTTAATTAGGAACTAATATTTAGAGGCCCCGTGAAGAAAAGCAGTAGAAGAAGATCACCAACGTTGAACAAACAGCAAATACTGCCAATATACATGTAGTCCTGTGGGCGATGCTCCTACAAATACTTTAGATGCCACAGCTTGAAGACAGTGAAGAGAGTGAAACTCCGTACGACTGCAACTCAGTCCACCTGTCCGCCACTTTATGAAACGACAGTAAGTCGCCGTGTCCAGACTGCGGTGTTAATGAGTCGCTGGGCAGAGCAAGCCTGTCTGGACTCCCTCGGAGAGGCACTCTCCTTCTCCCAACAGCGTGACTCCTATACAGTATATACTGGCATCCGCAATCACCTGACGGGCTCAGACATCATCAGTAGCCTGCAGCCTGCGATGTTCGAACCAGCACTACCACACACTTTACCAGCTAAAATACAACATGAACATCCCTTCTGAGCTACCTGAGGTAGATTTTTTTAACCTGCAGTATAATGAGAAAAAAGGCTGATCCGTAAATGAAGAATATGAGAAGGTCAATTGTGTTCCACTAGATTTGGAGAGTAATTCCACCTAATGTAATTTAACACTGCGGAAACCAGAAAAAACTTAAATGAGATTGAGAATTATAATAATGATAATAATAAACTTTTGATTACTGTGGATTGTAGTTGTATGTGAGGTGCCGTTACCGTCTTCGATTTGCAGCCGATAATAAAGATTATTCTTCTAATATTCCTAAGAAATAATTACTGTTTGCTTCAAGCACCGATCCATTACCGGTTTAAATCATCTCCTGCCGCTCGAAGGGAATAAAGGCTCTTGGCCTCCGGCATCCTGCAGTCTTTCTATTAACTGTCTTATTCGTTGCTATAGAAACGGAACTCTCTCACTGGCACCTCTATTAGCGCACAGCAAGTGGTACTGCGAAATATACACTTCGGCTTGGTATTACAAAACGATCAAAATAATTATCTCATCGTTCGCACGCTGTATATTATGTTCCTATGTCAGTTTGGTCGGTAAAATACTGATTAAGTTAGCATTTCAGTAAGTGTAATATTACCTTGTATAATGATTATGATGGGCGCGGCTCCATAGCTGGGTGGTTAATACCTTGGCCATCGATCCTCAGGGCCTCGGATTCTATTCCTAGCCAAGTGAATGGATTTTGTGTTTCATCTTTAGAACGGTTAATTCCCCTAGGTGAAGGACTGGGTGTTCGTGAAGTCCTCAATATTCTTATAACTAATATATCGCATCCAATATTATCCTCTATGATACAAACACGCCGTTTTCTATACAGAGAAGATGATGCCTTATAAGGATTGTACGAGCGTGCAATAGCCATACGAGATAATAATACTAAAACCCAACAAACGAAACCCCATGGCACTACAGCCATTGAAGTGCCTTGGCCTACCAAGCGACCGCTGCTCATCCGGAAGGCCTGCAGATTACGAGGTGTCGTGTGGTCAGCACGACGAATCCTCTCGGCCGATATTCTTGGCTTTATAGACCGGGGCCGCTATCTGACCGTCAGATAGCTCCTCAATTCTAATCACGTAGGCTGAATGGACCTCGAACCAGCCCTCAGGTCCAGGTAAAAATCCCTGACCTGGCCGGGAATCGAACCCGGGGCCTCCGGGTAAGAGGCAGGCACGCTACCCCTACACCACGGGGCCGGCATACTAATAATAATAATAATAATAATAATAATAATCATCATCATCATCATCATCATAGCCGTTGCATACAAAATTCTACCCAAGTATCTCCTTGACAGAGCACAACAAGAACTAGAGCCACAAATCGGAGAATATCAGGCAGGTTTCAGACCAGGCCGCTCGTGTCTAGAGCAAATTTTGAACCTAAATTTCATCCTAAGATATCATAGAATTTTGTAGCAAAAGTTTAGTCTGTATATTTGTTGAATTCAAAAAGCCTATGATTCAGTTGATCGCAAATCACTCTTCAAAATATTGAAAGAACAAGAAAATGCTTGCAATCATTAACCACTGACAGACACGAACTTCAAGGTTAAATTCATGAGGGAAACCTAAGATCCTTTTAAAATTGAAAGGGAGTACGATAAGGAGATGGACTCTCATCTTTACTCTTCAATTGTGCACTTAAAAAAGTTAATAAAGGAATGGCGCAAACAGAAATTGGTTCTCAAAATGCATCAACTAATCACTTTAGGCAGAGGTAAACTAGCGATAGATTGCCTAGCATTCGCGAATGGCCTAGCAGTATTAACTCGAAACATTTCAACAGCCCAAAATCAGGTTGAGCTCCTGAAGGGAATTGCGGAAAAAGTCAGCCTACAGATATCTTTTGAAAAGACAGAATTCATGACCCGCAACAAACAGGTACCAAAATCCACGGAAACATTGTATGGCAAAATTCAACGAGTCACACAATTTTAGTATCTTGGTGAAACAATTCAGGAAAATGGACTCAAAATAACAGCCATTGAAGTTAGATGCCAAAAAATGGAAACTGCATATCGACTACCTAGAATATTAATAACAAATATGTATCCCCAAGCACACAAAAATACAATACAATACTGTCATTAAACCAGAATGCCTTTATGGATCAGAGACGCTAATTTTGAACAGGAAAGCAGACACTGAAAACATTGACGAAAAGGAACACAAGATCATAAGAAAAATTCTAGGCCCAAACCTCCCAACGGACAATACCAACTTACAGTAGAGGCAGACAGGGAATCAAAAAAATACAGAAATATTCACAGTGTCACTAGAAAACGCATTCTAAGATTCTATGGATATATTGAAATAATGCATCCAGAGAAACTTACCAAGCAAAGAATCGAATTCTATGAAAACAAGAGTAAAGCTAAAACAGACATAATGAAATGGATTGACGAAGTCAAAACCGATTTGAAACAGGTATAAATTACACAAGCAGATGTCCAAAACAGGATAATCTTCAGATCCAAAATTCACAAATGACAAGTTGACCAAGAGGAAAGATCAAAGAAGAATACTGGAACAAACTGGCTGAAGAGAGGAAGGAAGCCCACAGTAAAAAATGAATAATAATAATAATAATAATAATAATAATAATAATAATAATAATAATAATAATAATAATAATAATAATAATAATAATAATAATAATAATTAGACGAACTTGGGAGCGCGCTTATTCAACTTTTGGCCTTTGATCTCTATTTATCTTTGACCCATATTCTTCACGTGCAGCTTCTTCCCTTCCTCCGACCAGGGGGTACCTTTCTTCTTCAGTGGTTTTCCTGAAAACCACGGATATATTTTAGGATCTGTCTCGCAGCCTGTCTGTTTTTTAAGTCCATCAGCCCCGCTTCTCTTATATCCTTCTCATTCTCCGTCAGCGAGGTGGTGCGGACTTTCTTGTCTCAAAACAAGGTGAACAGGTGGTAGGTCGGTCTATTGGGAGATGATCTTGCTTCATGATCATAGAAAACTACGTTCCTTTTTCCTGGTAGGGCCTCAGAAAAAGTCGGCCTACAGATATCTCTTGAAAAGACAGAATACATGACCTGCAACAAGCAAGCACCAAAATTCATGGAAACAAAATATAGCAAAGGTCTCTGTGTCTGGGAGTAGAGCCTTCAGTTTTGACGTGCCCGGTATTCCTCTTTGTTCAGCAAGGGGCCTAGGGTACTATTATTATTATTATTATTATTATTATTATTATTATTATTATTATTATTATTATTATTATTATTATTATTATTATTATTATTATTATTATTACAATGATTATAATAGCAAAATAAATGAAAATTAGAATTTAACATTCTAACGCAGTTCCTTCGCATCAGCATATCAATTATAACTTAATGTATAAGAGGGAAAATATAGAAGTCTGTATCCCGTTTACTGACGTTGTATGAGTCTACCTCTAAACGGATCAAATTTAGCCGAACCAGAGCAAACGTTAATTGCATGCAACAGAAATTAGAGTCGTTGTAAATGGCGCCGAACACCAAAGAATTTTATCGATATCTCGCAAGTTGCACGTCTCACTCTTCACTGTTCAAACAATCGTACAGTTAAGATCGTTGCTTCATACTTGCGATTATGTAAGTTTTTCCTTTCAAAATACATATTTGAAAGCCCTTATTGAATTAACTGTCTGCTTCTATTTATTTATCACGAACCTGGTTCTCATTCAATTGACGTTCTGCTTAAATAGATGACAAGAACATTCTCTCCCTGGTAAGGCAGTTCTCCTCTGCATTTGCGGGTGGTAGAGTGCATTTTTAGAATCTCTCGTCTCTCGTAAAAGGTGATCAAAAGAGGTAAACCCCAAGGGTCCTGAACTTGACGACCACGTGACCCATATCTGAGTCTGGCGCTGATTACACTTAATGGTTCCAGCCTCTTCACACTAGGAGTTTCCTTGGTCAACTCTTCTTACATTCCAACTCGAACGGTATTAGGATTGAAATCTATAGGTAATTCTTCATTTTCACACCTTTAATGGCCCTACATGTTCTTTTACGAACGCCCTTCTTGTTCGAAGTACAACAGCTCCTAATTTTGTTTCATCAAAAAGACAAATGTTACCTAGCTTTCCATCCCTTTAAAACAATAAACACTACTACTACTACCAGCGCGTCCTAATCTATTGTATAATATGTTAGGAATATTTCACTTCGAATATAATATTCTACCCTTCCAGCCTTTGATACTGGGCGCCGGCAAAAATCCCAGGGTCGTACACGGGTGATCCCAAGAGATATCTTCGAATACATTTACTGATCTTATATTACTAAACAGGAAGGATAAGAGAGAAAAAAAGTAATAAAAATATATGCTTTTTTTTTTTTTGCTAGTTGCTTTACGTCGCACCGACACAGATAGGTCTTATGGCGACGATGGGATGGGAAGGCCTAGGAGTTGGAAGGAAGCGGCCGTGGCCTTAATTAAGGTACAGCCCCAGCATTTGCCTGGTGTGAAAATGGGAAACCACGGAAAACCATTTTCAGGGCTGCCGACAGTGGGGCTCGAACCCACGATCTCCCGGATGCAAGCTCACAGCCGCGCGCCTCTACGCGCACGGCCAACTCGCCCGGTAAAAAAAAAAAAATATATGAATGAGAACCTTTGTTGCAAAAAAAAATTTATTGAAAGAAAATAAACTTTGAAAAAGTAAAAAGTACGGAAAATAAATTTAAAATTATAACACTTCACTATAAAAAAACTGTCACTCATGCACTAGATCAACTGAAACCCAATTAAGCACGTATGCTTTATATGCTGAATTAAACAAGTCGGCCTAATTGCAAGTTAATCCGATTCCACTCATAAAATTATTAACATAAAAACAATCTTCTTTCGTAAACTCCAAATCCAGATAAATACATACTGAGTGGTTGAAATATTGTTACATCATTCGATAAATTCACATTGACAACTTCGTTACAACAAGATACTGCCGACGTCAACTTAATTAGTTCATTTTTTATTACCACCTATTGGGTTTCGTCATTGATAACCTATTCACATTTTCCGAACATAGTTGACTTTTGTTATGTACATCAAATTAATTTCAGTGACATTTCAAACAAACATTTCATTACATGTCTTACTGTACATTCATTGTTTAATCGATATTACATCATCATCTCTCTCTTTCGTGGCTTATTACCTTCCATCGACAAACAACTAACATGAAACGAACCCGGACGGACGGGTACACCAGACGCGACTACTACGTAATATATCTGATTTAAACAAGAAATACTAACTCCACACATACATAATCAGCTGTTTTATATTTCACACTAAATAAAACACACACTCGTAGCGAAAGGCCTTACGAATAACCCAAAGTCCCCCAAAAGCTTATATCTACACTGGGTTTACTGCAACGGGAATAGAACCCCTGCTTTAAACATGACATTCACCTGGAATTAAATCCACAAATCAATATCATTACAACCACAAATCAGAATTTGCGCTGCCAAAATATACAATGAACACAATTCACATATAACAACAGAATAAATCCATCAATAATAACCATCAAGAAATCCCAAGTCCATTGACCTGGTCGAGAGTCGAAGTGACGTCCGTCAAGATGTTACACTACAGCGACCTCCAAATCCCTACCTTTAATTAGACTATTACAAATGATGTTAAATCTTTAAATATCTATGTGCTGTTACGTAACTGCTCAATCTGAATGAAATAATAAATGACATAGTAACTATACTTTGATGACCCTATTTCAACGGAGTTTATTCTTAAACACGAAACGCAGTGGAGAAATCTCACCTTGGAACATAACCCATCTATTTCTATCTATTTCATGATGAAGTATAAAATAAATATAAATCTATCAACACACTAGTATCTCCATGTTCTCGGCAACTCATATAATCTCCCAAATAGTATTCCATATAATTCAGCCTTCACTGAGCTTATAACCTCAGCTGTTCCTTGCACTCTGCATTTAAAAATACTCAATGTCTTCCAGCAATCAACATATCCACTGGTTCAAATCTCACCAGGATTCACATTATTATTCATCGAGAACACTTAATCTATTTACCTTCAATATTCTTAATGATATCTCGTCCCATGTTATAATTGGTTCACTACCCGTCACTAGCGTTTTGTGTGTTAAAGTATCCTATCTCAAATTATGCTCAAAAATGAACATCATGATGAGGTATAAACGAAATATATAAATTAACTCACAGCACATATTATCAGCCTGACAAAATCTAATCGCTTATCGATGAACAAACACCAAATATTCACTGTAATGCTCGTAGATGTTCGCTGGTTCATATCCGCAGCACAATATCAATTAACTTTTCTCGAAGATTATGAATACTCAGTCACACGCCATTACTACAACTAACATGCCCCAAGAACTACTAAAAATGTACTAAATGCCATCTATCCTTATTAAAATATTAACACAGACGAGTGTTATTTTAGAAGATCAATACCACACGCTTATATTATTTCAGAAGGTCGTATAACACAACACACGCTTAAGAAAATGTTTTAAAAGATCACAATAACATTAACACACGCGGATCATGTATACAAAATACACACCCCTAAGGCATTAGTACTGCAAATTAACTATATAACCGTAGCTGACCCTTGCTACGTTTAAAATCAAATGAAACTTAACCACCACATGCAAGAAGTTATTGAAAATGAAAACCTACAACCTGTTTTCCAGTCATTGACCAGGTCAGGGATGGAATGAATGAAGCAGATATAGGCTATTAGTCGTATGGGGTCGCCACTCCCAAAGTGATTTATTAATGACTGACAGATGCTATGAAATGAGAATGGAGAGTGTTGCTGGAATGAAAGATGACAGGGAAAATCGGAGTACCCGGAGAAAATCTTGTCTCGCCTCCGCTTTGTCCAGCACAAATCTCACATGGAGTAACCGGGATTTGAACCACGGTATCCAGCGGTGAGAGGCCGACGCGCTGCCGTCTGAGCCACGGAGGCTCTGCAAGAAGTTATTATTTAAAAATTTACATAACTAGCTGATCATGCATATGGCAATCAAATCAAATCAGATGTACTAATCTAGTCCGGTTCGTTCCATGTTCAGCCACGCACTATCTCGACCATCAGGTCAGCCCTCCAATGTGGTGCTCACTCCATCATGACGGAGACACTACCGTCAGTGAAAATTCTCCTCTTGAGGTCCATATTCTTGACACAGTTTACGTACGGCATAATCGATAAACACGTGTCCGCACTCATTTGATACATTGAGCATGCGAAAAAACTCAAGTTAATCATGGCGTAAATGATACACAATAAATACAATCTTCTCACACGCATACAATTTCCGGAACAGAATAATTAGTATTTTATTTCAGCAAGAATCCGCGACTCAACGGTGAACTACACTCCAACGTGCCCGCAACTTCATTTATAACCATGCCTACTGCTGCTTGACGAACAAGTCCATCGGCGCTTTATGTTTAACACTTCAAATCCAGAGCAATTTGAATATACTCGTAATTAGTCCCCTTATGGGAGTAACCCTGGCGGGTTAAGTTCTACATTAAGCCTGTTATTATTTCTCTATGTGATAAATGCTCAGTCCACGTTTTTCCGGCAACGATCACATACACGTCCAAACCGTTCTAAAGTTAAGAGAGTAGTGAGTGTCCGCTTCACCGCTTGGCGTCCTTCCGTCCGCGTTCCTCGTGGTACAACGTCTGGGGAATCCCCTGACCAAATTCATCATATCCTGCTTCCAGTAGCCACGTATTTAATTTAAATGATTTGCCAGGATATTTCAAATTATTTTTTTAATTATGTGAATGCCTTATTTATCATTGATAATATATTCTTGTGGATTTAAGCTAATATCGAAGCGCGTTCATATTGGTTTCCCTGCTACTGCTTCACTTCTCTCCTCGCACGCTAATTTGTGATTCGCTGATTCGAAAGTTTTGCCAACTTCATTTTGATATCTCTGTCGCATAGTGGTCTCACACTTCTCTCTCTAGAGTGGAAGATTCCACTGCCTTCTTTCTTAGGCAACATACACCGACCTCGACACGTGCGCTGTTGGAGTTATAATTTTAGCAAGCTGGATTACAACATATATCCTGCTTCCCATACAGACTTTGCCTCATATAATATTACTTCTATTCAATTTTGACAATTATATGCCAATGACATGAACAAATTGGGTTCAATATTTTGATTCGGTAATCAGTGTATTATGTAACAGAATTCCATTGTGTAGACAACACACATGGATGAGAAATAGCAACATGGTACTGTTTTTGGCCTGGCAAATGTAATAGCATGGCGTACCACGTGACTGTGAAGTCGTCACACCTGTACTGCCCATGTGTGTAACAGTTGACCACAGGACACAAGATCTCTGCACATTTGATTGCGGCCAGGTTATCGGTGCCAGGGGTATGGCTTTTTCTACCTCCGAAGTCCTTCAGGCACTGGGATTCCCACGGACCACAATAACAAAAATGTTCCATGGGTACGCGGATTCCAGGAATACCAGTAACACTAGGGTCAACCACAGACCTATAGATTTACTATACGTCTGTGGGGTTAACCGCCGTCGAGTACAACGTGTTGATGATGAAGGTCACCGTCGACTAACTCATATACAGGTGTATGCATAACTTTTGTGGTTTTTTGTGGTACGGAAAACACGTACTTTTCTATGGAAATTCATTTTTTGTTTATTCAAAATATTGGTTATCGGCTTCTATACCGTACACTTCGCCTATCTTTCAGATACGTTGTGAATACCATGTCAGAAAAACTGTTTGTCTATTGCGGCAAAACATTCGTCAAAGCCATTTTCCTTGAAATTGCTCAAGTGCTTCTCTGCGAGTGCGTGCCCCATTGACGAGAAGAGGTGATAGTCAGATGGCGCCAGATCGGGACAGTACGGTGGTTGTGGAAGGATGTCCCATTCATGCGATTTCATGGGGTTTTTCACTGTTTTTTCTGTGTGAGACGGCGTATTGTCGTGTAACAAAATCACTTTGCCTTGTCTTCTGGCCCATTCCGGTCGTCTTTCGATCAATGTGTGATTTGAATTAATCATTTGTTGGCGATAGCGTTGTGCATTAACGGTTTCTCCGGGCTTCAAGTGTTCACAATACAGAATACCGCTCTGGCCCCACCAGACACAAAGCATGTTCACCATATGTTTCTACCAGCAAGCGATGACTTTCCCCAGCCATTTTCCTTTTGATTATATAAGAAAATCAATGCGTTACGCAAATATTCTTTTAAGGCACAAACGTGTATATGATCACTGAACGATACAACACGGGCGCTACTGTTTGGCGGATTCAACTTGTGTGTGTTGGTAGCTTAATGTCAGATCAAGAAACTGACGTATGATTAAAATTCGTACGCTGCATATCTTTCACTGGCGTCATTTCTTAGTGAAACCGTAAAAGGCTTATGTACACACCCGGTAGTACGAGGCGATAGACGGACCTACATTGCAACAGATCAATAGCGAATTCGATGATTTACAACAACCAAGTTTGTAAGCTACCACATCCAGAAGCATTTGCCATCCCACTGGGGTATATTTGCTGACCACACGTCATAGGGCACAACGACTGACTTTGGAAAAAGAAAACCGCCTTTGGAATTTTGAAATATTGGTAAGTTCACCTGGTGACAGGATATCAGTTTGTAAACGCCGATGGCAGGGTACGAATTCGCCACGCTACACCGGAGAAAACGGGTCCCTGTTGCCAGTTGGTTACAGCTCAGGTGGTGGTGGCGTTTTTCTCTATGATAACTGTTCAGGTGGGTAAAATGGGATCACTTGTATATCATCGGCGAACGTTACAGGAACCTGCTCTCTAACGGCGTCAATCTATTTGTTCTCCTCCAGCAATCTGCAGGAAAGCTTTACTTGTAGTAAAGCAATGTACCAGCTCATGGCTCTTGATTTGGGCAAATTGGTCCAATGAACGCTCCATAGACATGCGGATGCTAGCCAGGTCCCTAAGATCACTCGACCTCATTCCTACTGAGTGCCTCTCAGATGGGCGCCCTCAATCCTTCACCAACCATTATGGGAGTCCACATCACTTCCATCATCAGCGCGAAACAGGGCGCTACTCGCTATTAGCCAGTTATTCCTAATTAAGTTGCTCATCAGTGTAAACAATTCATAGAATTCACCAAAATGTTTCTATTACTTCTTATACCGGGTGGTTATAAATTGAGGGTGTTTGAAGTGGTACAACATGTCAGCACTGATCTTAGGAATCTGAATCTTCGTAGATATGCTAATCAAGCAATGCTCTCCCAAATTACGAAAAACAAATCATTCGTTCCAAATCCCGCCACCAGGCGACATTAGGGCGCTACAAGCAGTCAGAACGTGGAAGAACATACTGACGTCGGAGTTACGGAAAATTGTATGTTGTGGCTGCTTACAGCGTCATAATTTCACCTTGAGGAAAAATGGAACCAATTATTTGTTTCTGATAAATCGTGAGCCCATTGCTTGATTAGAATCTCTGTAAAGATTCTGACTTCTACGAACACAACAGCCCACTCTGTACGACACTCAGCACCGTCAGTTTAATTTTAAACACACCGTAGAATTAAATTTAAAATGTAATGAAACAAATATCTTCTATGAAAATAATGTTCATGTACTGGATACAGAGTCCAGAAACAAATCGTAAACGAGTTTCTCTGGCAAGGACTATATGTAGCAAATAATAGTGTTCATAATGATTATAAGACAATTCAGTCTATGTGTTAAGTCTTTAATATAGATGCTGGTTGAATCCTCAGATAACACCATCAAAATTTATGCGATCACAGGAGAGCCGCAAAAACTCATGGTAGTACCAATTTAGTTAGAAAATTAAATTATATCATGTAAGGGCGGGATAGCTGACGTTAATGTTACCAGGATAAATAAATCGTAAGTCAATAAATATAAATATAGCTCGTTTTCCTTCCAGCGTCACAGTTACAAATTAATAGGGACAGAAATATGATAAATATTGTGACGGTGTACACCATCTCACTGTATGGCTTTGGAAGGAGCACGTTAGCTTGGCTACAACCATGAGCGACATCGCTGAGTAATGGTTCCGCTCTTTGGACACTGCAAGCAACCAGTCAGAGAGAAGTCAGGCGCCAGGCCAGCCCCTCAGCCTACCACTACTGTCGTCACTTTGGGCCTCCTAGCGGCACCAGAAACAATCAGAAATATGTGACCAGGGTATTCTATTTCCAGAGGAATCCAAGGATTTATCCTTGTCCGAAATATATGGATGGTCCCGTCTCCAAATGTAAGGCAGACCGGACGAGCTTCAACTGTTCAGTTGTGAAAGTTCAGTTTGAGTTCAATTCTGCCATCGACTGCGACAGTTCACTTCTGTGAGTGACAATGCTGTGCGTAACTGAGAGTGTTATTGTGTGCGAATTGACAATGAATGCAGAACAGTGCCACTGAACGACGAGGGAAAACAGTGCAGTTAAGAGAGGAGGGACAGTGAATGTGCACCACAGTGAGTGGCGAACTGCGTACCACGTACAGACTTGTGAGACAGTGGCGCGCGCGCCAACTGTGAACCGCGCGGCCGCTAATAATTGTACAGTGACTTTAATCATGAACCCCGCTAGGGTGCAAGTGACAGTTGCAGAAGCGTGTGCAGTGTAATTATGTTTAGTCTGTAAGTGTCAGAGTGAATAACTAGTGTGAATGAACGGTGAGAAGAGAGAGAGAGAGAGAAAGCGGGAACTAGCGAGATAGTGTGTCTCTGCAGTTGTTTAAGGAATTGGCGTTAGCCAATAAATCTTAGATAAAACGCTAGCAGTCGTGTACTTATTTACCTTCTACCCGCTTCCACGAAACAATATACGTTACACAAATAAACACTGCAAACTTCCGTAGCCAACAACTACCACGGATCCCGGTTGCGATGGTCGGAGCCAGGTAAACATTTTAGGTTAGGGAGTGGACATAGATTAAACAGACTTGGGATCATTAAGAAACTCGAATCTTTTCAACTCAGAGCCGATATTGACCCCGAAGGGTGGCATTGTGCTAATGGAACCTTTATTACCCATTGGTTATGATTTTAACGCTTCACAGGTCTCACGTTCTTGGATGAAAATCCCTTAACAGGATATAGCAAGATTAAAATTCGAGCAGCCGAGCGTAAATTTGCCATTGAGCTAATCATGTCTTTCTGAAGTAAACTAATTCCAATGCTCATTATTAAATAATCAAACTTTTTTTACAACTATTTACAGCATATTGAAGAATGAACTCCTGTTGGAGGGATTTAAGGCAATCTTAATTATCGAAACTATCCAAAGAGTCAGGTGTTAATATACTGTAAAGACCTGTTAATATAAAGACATCCTTCTTCTTCTTATTCTTCTTCTTATTCGTCTTATTCTTATGACATTGATAGCCGTCATTTTCCGCAACACCTTGTCGCAAATAGCTCCAAACAGCTGTGAACATGTCATGTCTGGCCAGTGTCGAATATTTTTGAGCCATGTCTTCCGCTATCTCACTAGTCCTCTTCCATCTTAGACTTTCCTTTAATGATGAACTGAAATAAATGGTACTTCGTGTTCGGCATTAAGTGCCCAAGATACCTTATTTCCTTTCACGCTCTCTTTCTATGATCTCCATGCCATTCTTCACTCATTTTTACTGTGACCGGTTCCAGACTTCGGAATACCTTACCAGTCAATGTCAGGGACAGTTATTTATTAACTCATTTCAAGAGATCTTACCCAGATTACCTGTGAAAGCTTGCGACTGACGTGTGTACTGTACAGCTGAGTGTGTGAATGGCGATAGACTGTATTTCTCAGGTATATCGTCGTCGCCGGGACAAATTTTCCTATGTGATTATATTTTACAGATATGAAGAGCGAGAATTCCTTGACAATATTCACACGATATTGCACCTTAGATGACAGAACACTACCGGCCAAAGTTCTAAGCTAAAATATTTCACATAGGAGGTTTTGTCCCGACAGCGACGATATGTAGACCTAGCTGATAGCTGTCTAATATGTGCATTTACTTTGCATGCGCATTTTAGCAATATTATAGTACATTATATTGTTTAATGTACAGGATAGGCTACTATTTTAGTTCCTTTATAAATGTGAGTGAGAACTTGTGTGTTAGCAAATTTAACTCTGTTAAATTATAAGGTAAAATATCTGACAAAATAATTAATGTATTTTGAAAGAAGACATATAAATTAATAAACAAACAAACAAATAAATAAATAAGTAAATAAATAAATAGATAAATTCCTTTACTTTTATTAATTTCATCTACGCTATTGGAATTTCCAGGTTGAGTCGTAAAACGCTTTCCTCATTTTTGATATTTTCCATATTACTTGTTCTAAGTTGCACCGATACATAAAAGTCTAATAGCGACGATGGGATGGAAATGGGCTAGGACTAGTAAATAAGCAACCGTGCTTTAATTAAGGTACACTAACTCCCCAGTATACCCGGAGGCCCCGGGTTCGATTCCCGACAATGTCAGGGATTTTTACCTGGATCTCAAGGCTGATTCGAGATCCACTCAGCCTACGTGATTAGAATTGAGGAGTTATATGTCAGTAATATATCATCCCCGGAGTAGCAAGCCAAGAATAATGGCTGAAAGGATACGTCGTGCTGACCACACGACACCTCGTAATCTGAAAACCTTCGTGCTGAGCAGTGGTCGCTTGGTAGTGTGACCGTATCGGCACAGTTAATATTTATTTCAAATGATATGCTTGGTAAGGAAGCAGGCAGCAAGCTTTCTTTGTGTGGAAGTTGGGAGAAGCATTAGATTGTGCAATAGGACGCCCGCCAGAGCGGCGCCTTACACACCCACTGGGTGGCTTAAAGAACCCCCGGACTAGGAGCACGTCATAGAAGAAGTAGCAGAAGAACACTATTTTGCGACTCCATATTTAAAAATGAATGCCAGCGTACAGCGATGCCATAGCGATCGGGCCAATTTTAATGTATTTTCGGCTTAAATAAGGCTTGGTTAAAAAAAATGCATCCGTCAGAGCAGTAGAAAGAATATTGACAAAAATTTAAAGTCAGGAGTTATTGTAGAAGAGATTCTCCAAGGTAAAGGCACTTAAGAACAGCTTACGTAACCAACTCGGCGTACTGACGCGGCGAGTGAATCAAGATGTCTTTGGGGATTCACCATTTCCCCTCCGATCTTATTAATTAATTACTGCAGATCCGCCGAACATAATCAACTCCGCATGGCATAGCGCACTTGTGCGTAACCTAGTCACACAATCTAGCGTATTGCTGATTTCAACAGGCTGGTTTATCCAGGAGAGGTCAAAATAAGGGAGGAGGCAATGCCCGCTAGCCACCCCTATTCCCGGCTTTGCTATAAGTTGTTGCACTTCCTTGGGGGAGTCAGCAGTCGAGGACGAGCTTCAGAGGTGGAACCACGGTCGGTTCACGAGCGGTAACTACCTCTTCTTTGTCTGAATAACTGACACAAAAAAACCGGAGTGAAGTTCTAAAGATGTTTTCCAGTGTGCAGTGATGGTAGGAAATGTAACTGTATGACAAAAATATTTGTGCGACATCCGATCGCGAAGTAAACTCTAAATACTTGTAATTGTGTCGTAGGTTGTGACTGTGTAAAGTTGAGTACGCCGTGGGGATCAAACTCCGGACGGAGAACGCTCATCGCGAGGTTGATGTCTGTAGCATTGAGGGAGCTCATTTTTCGAGGATTATAATTCTGGGATTTTGGAAACTCTGCTTCAAAAGAAAAGCAGTCGTCGTGTGAAGAAATACTATAAAATAAATCCATGTAAAATTGAGAACAGGATTTCAGGATCAAATTATCACACTAAGTTACGGGGAGTGATAAGTGCAGGATCTGAACGATCTAGACAGAAAATTAGGAGAAGGACGGTTGATTTATATCACGGAAGTAGGAGGCGATAGACTTGGGAATGAGGAGATCATGAATGTTCAACTCGCCTAATTTAAATGAAATGGACTAGCTGAGGTATTCATAATAATTAGCATCACGTAACTTGCATCGGTCATAGAACGATAGAGGGGAAGTTTGATGGTGTCGAGTGATCGACAAGTGTGCAAGATTGTGAAAATATAATTTCAGTGATCTGTTTACCAGGAAGATGGATTACTCCAGCAATGTCATCGAACTCCTAGAACTCAGGACTGCACGAGCCAGCGACATGGAGTGAGCACTGATGGCAGGCCCCCGGAATTCCGGACGGGCCAAGATGCACCAGAACTGTTGAGTACCGAGCTATTTTTCTTCCAATGTTAGTATTTCCCCTTGTAGATAGAGTTAATGTAAAGATAGGGTTAATGATGATGTAAATTGATAGGTTAAGTAACCCGGAGTGGTCGGAAGACCCCTTGTTCAATTTGATTTATTTAAGTAGATATGGGAAGGGAGTAAACCAGGAAAGATGTATAGAGTTTGGGACCCCTTTTAGAGCCTACATGTGCATGCTATACTATATATTTTTGTTATGAGTGCTGAGAAAGATTTGAGGGGGAAAATGAGTAGAAAATTGTGCAGGTTTATATCGTAGATCTCATCTGCGTGACTGCATCAGACGAGTAGGGATTAGCAGGTGACAGGATCATTAACATGTGCCTATACAGAAATTAATGTGGAATAGTGACAGCACTAAATTCATAAAGGTAGAAACAGTAGTTTGTTTTGCATGCAAGTGTATAAGTTTGGCTGTAACTGAAGATGTTCGAGAAGGTATGTGCGGAGGTTCGAACCCGGCCCCCCTACACATTAGTTAGGCTAATAAAGTAGAGACTTATTAGTTGAGTTTGATCAAGTCTGATTATTATTATTATTATTATTATTATTATTATTATTATTATTATCTTAAAGTAATTGGATCGGTGATTTTATACCGATATATCTCGAGCAACAGGGTAGAGAATGACAGGTACATAATCTCGCCTCAGAAGGCAGAGAACTGGGAACATTGCTGTGGTCAGTGGCTGACGTGTGGTGAATATTAGGAGGGAGAGAAGATACGAGTTGAACCCCAGACCTCCAGGGATATGAGAGAATTTGATGAGAGTTAATGGCTTAATTTGAGAAATAATTCTCGTGTATTGAAAGTGCATGGGCTGGCTTGAGCAATGAATAGATTGCGCCAGTTTCTAATGAATTAAATTGTATAGACACAATGTCCTAGTGTAAGCAGGTTGGTTGGTGTCTTCAGCCTCCAGACAGTGGAAAGAATGACCACCGTAATTTACGAGCGAGGACGGGAGCGACTTGTGAGGGTAGGTCCCTGCACAAGCGAAGGAGTTGGTCGTGCTAACAGTCTGCCTTTCCTTTGAGAAACAATGACAGTAGAGTTCTGTGATTACCACATATGCCGTAAGCCATGAACCACGAAGCAATGTAGAATTTTTCCGTTGTATGACAGTGTTCACATAATTAGGGTAAATTAGGGTTTGATTGCAGGACCTTTGTTGGAGACGAACATAGTCTCCAGTTCGAACCTCGATTGCACACAGACAGGACTGCTGCTCGCACAAGTAGCGGATTCTACGAGATGAAATACAGCCATTTATATTTTGTGTTGGTGTATAATATATGTTTATTTTCAGGGTGTAGTCTTGTTTTGTGTTAAGTACTGTTCTGCACGAATTTAGACTTCTGATAGTTGCTGTAAGTGACGAGTTCGTTGTCAAGCCTGTGTTCGTCTGATTTTGATTTCATTTTTCTTCTAATTCTTGGAGACGCGTAACCTTATTTTTTCTTCTCCATGGTTTAAGTAAAGCTTATGATTATTTCTCCAGGATACTTTTATTCATGTATAGATATTTGGTGGCGGTAGATGTAAGATAAACGACCACTCTGAGGTGTAACTGGGTTAGTGTAAGTACATTTTAACTTAGTGATGTGGGATTCGGTCCCAGGGGATACTGGCATTTGGAGGAAAATGGTTCGTAATTGTAACTGTAAATAGGTAATATTTGTTATTTTTGTTTTTGTGTAACACTCAACAGTTTTAATGGTGATAGACAACAAAAACCAGAGGTAGAGACGTAGTATGTCTATGAGTACGGTCATCCCTTGGGGATGTGTACTTTTTTTGTTGTATGTCAAATTAGGTATCCATCAGATTGTTGGTTCGGATGGAAGTTTTTCTTTCATCTGAAATATTATTAGGAACTGTGGTCATCCACATAGATATTTTAATGGAATGTGGATGAAGTTAGCTGATGGATGGTAGCACGGATTTTACCGTTGCTAAGTAATTGTATTCAATTTGTCAATTTATATTAGTTTACCAAGGATGTCATAGTTTGTATAGATTTCAACGAGCGCCTTAGTAAAATGGGAAAAAACTTACTTGTGCCTATCTCTACCGAAGAACAAGCATCCAAAAACCTCTTCCGTTCATTGTAGGCCTTTAAGATAGTTTAAGTTTGATAGCCTCTACATGCCGCGAACGGTCTTCGACCCTGAGGAGTCCGTGTTCAGACCTCAGGAACGGGAGAGTAGCTTTGACCTGGCTGTGCACTATGGCCGATAACTTCTCATGTGAGAGGATTAACGATACAATCCCAATGAGGGGAAATCGGCACATTCCGAATAGGTCCGTTGACTATCGACTTCCGTGGAGCATGGTCCCATGTGTTCGTGACCCGAAAGGGTTGGTTTGTTGTCTCATAGTCCCATGAGTCATGGGGGACGGTGGGAAAGGTCCCAGTAGGCCAAGTCCCTTCAGGACTAAAGTGACATGGGGTTAGATTTTCTTAATCTCCAGAATATATCACAGATATGTATCTAAACTGTGTAGCGAACTGATTCAATCCGCACTTGTTGCCTCAGTGGACTGACAAAATAATCACCGTTTAGTGATGGAATAGTAAAGTAATATTTTCCTATATATAAAGCAAAATATGCAGTTTATTTGCTCAATATATATACTTAAATCATTACTCCACTCTAAGAATATTTTGATAATAGTGTTGGATGACAGAATATTGCTCCATTTATAAAGTATATAGGATTGGTGTTGTAAACAGTGCACAGTGAGTGGGTGAGAGAGAAGTAAATATAGAATGAAGAAGGTAGACGAGAAGAGAAGAAACCAGTATGTGGTTGTCACTCCGGCCGCCGGGTTCCATCGATCGCCAGTGAGTGGCCTTGCGCTTCGCTCCGCCCTGTTTAGTCCTGTCCCGGAACCCCCGCTGCGCTCTGGTGTGCGTTTCACGTTTGGCATGGACTTGACAACCCACAATTTAAGAAATGTTTTATTTACTCAAGTCCGGTTGCAAACTTCGGGAACAAAATCCCTTACAAACCGGCGAAGTCTTCTGAAATCACTCTTTGTTGCGTATGAGACTCCTTCTTTTCCAATTGAAACAAGGTACTGTCGGCGCATGAATAATAATAATAATAATAATAATAATAATAATAATAATAATAATAATAATAATAATAATAATAATAATAATAATAATAATTTGGGAATTATATACATTGTAAATAATACAAGACATGTTATTTGAGTCATCAGACCATAGACTCGTTTGAGGCAGCCCTCCATAACACCCTGTCCTGTGCTAAACTTTTCATTTCTACATAACTACTACATCTTACATCTGCTCTAATCTGCTTGTCATAGTCGTACCTTGGTTCACCCTTACTGTTCTTACCACCTACATTTCCCTCAAAAACCAGCAGTGCAATGCCAGGGTATCTAAATGTCTCCTATCATTCTATCTCTTATTCTGGTCAAATTTAGCCAAATCGATCTCCTCTCACAAATTCGATTCAGTGTCCCTTCATTCGTGATTCTATCTACCCATCTCACTTTCAGCATTCTTCTGTAATACCACATTTCAAGAGCTTCTATTCTATTCCCTTCTGAGTTAGATACTGTCTATGTTTCACTTGAATACAATGTCAGGCTCCAGAGGATAATCTTCAAAAACATCATTCTAATCCAATATCAATGTTTGAGGTGAACAAATTTATTTTCTTAAGAAAGGTCTTCCTTGCTTGTTCTAGTCTGCATTTTATGACCTCCTTACTACTACCATCATTAGTTATTTTACTGCCCAAGTAACATTGTTCATTTACTTCCTTTAAGACTTCATTTCCTAATCTAATATTTCCTGCATCACCTGACTTTGTTCCACTGCACTCCATTACTTTTGTTTTAGTATCATTTACTTTCATCTTGCATTTCCTCCCCAAGAATCTGTGCATTCCATTCAACATTTTCTTCAGATCTTAAACAGTGTCAGTTAAAATAACAATATCATCAACAAATCTCAGGGTTTGGGTTTCCTCTCCTTGGACTTTGATTCCCTTTCCAAATCCCTCTTTGATTTCATTTATCGCCTGTTGTATGTAAACACTGAAAAGGAGAGGGGACAAACTGCAGCCTTGCATCACTCCTTTCTTGATTGTTGCCTCTTTTTTAAAGCCACATAGTACTAGTTAACACACCTAATGGATCAGAAGGTATTATTATTATTATTATTATTATTATTATTATTATTATTATTATTATTATTATTATTATTATTATTATTATTATTATTATTATATTTACTTACCACAAATTATACAGATTTTATGGATGGTCTAGTGAAAAAGAGCAAACAACATGTACATTAACTGCTTCATAGACCCACTACTCTAATATTTACGACTAGCAAATGTACCCGTGCTTCGCTACGGTACTCTACATTGTATACGGATTCCTCCGTAAATTACTGTAAAGGCAGTGAGTAGGCCCGTAACTTGGCAGGGTGGGCTCGCGACCACGGACCCTTAGGTGAGTCTCCAAAGCGACTTCAATTTATTAATATATATATTATATTTCACCCCCCTACCGAGGGGTTCTAGGGGCGTCTTGCTCCCACAGTACTTTTTCCACATAGTAGGTTATATTTGTACGCCCCCACCGCAAAGGGGGCTGAAGTTGAACTTTAAAAAATCCGAAGTGTCAGTATTCATGTCAGCGACCCCGAAATCTATGGATTCGACACTATTTTCGATTATTTGTATATATCACTCCCCCCCTCGCCACAAAGGGCGTGAAAATGAAAGGCCTCCACACGTAATACCGTGCGAGTTGAAATAGAACGAAAGTTGACCAAGGGAGGTCGAAAAGGATAGATGAAAGTGAGAAGCCTAGCACAAGGAAACAGAAGCAATGTCAGGACTCAGCTAAGGCCCCGCGATCGCCAACCCATACTCCCTACTTAACAGCCCCTGAGGTTGCTTGTAGTCGCCTCTTATGACACGGCATCATGATAGCACTCGAATTCGACTGCGACTGACAGTAGTAAAGGGAACGTGCCATTATAATGAAAATACCTTCCCTATTTCCAGTCATAGTGTAGTTGGGGAAGTATCATGAAATCGCAGGTGGCCTTGGGTGTTAGCAATCAAAAACGTGATGGAGTTTTTCCGTTTTAATGCCAGGCCACCGTGTGTACTTCCAGTCGCTGTCGAGTTGGAGAGTTCCCATTACAATGGGATATCTTGTTTCCTTTTTCCAATGATAATCAGTTGGGGAGTTTTAACTATAATGGCAAGCGGACTTGTCTACCGACAGTATTAGTCCAATTGGGGAGTTCGAGTAGAAGTCAGAGTCGAGTTGGGAGTTTTAATTATAATGACAGTTCTGCTTACTTATTTTTTTGCTATTTGCTTTAGGTCGCACCGACACAGATATGTCTTATGGCGATGAAGGGATAGGAAAGGCCTAGGAAGTGAAAGGAAGCGGCCGTGGCCTTAATTAAGGTACAGCCCCGGCTTTTGCCTGGTGTGAAAATGGGAAACCACGGAAAACCATCTTCAGGGCTGCCGACAGTGAGGCTCGAACCCACTATCCCCCGATTACTGGATACTGGCCGCACCTAAGCGACTGCAGCTATCGAGCTCGGTTGCTTACTTAGTGCCGGTCACAGTCGAGGTGGAGGGTTTCCGTTATTACGGTAGATCATTTTTGCTATTCCCAGTCAGATGAGTTGGAAAGTTTCGGTTAGAAAAGAAGGCCCATTTGTCTACTGTTAGCGAAATGTATTTAGGGTTCTTCAATATAATGGCAGGCCCACTGGTGGGCAGGCGGTCACAATCGAATTTCAAGGTTCCCATTATCATTATAGGTCGTCTTTGCTATCCCCAGTCACTGTTGATTTGCGAAGTTTTCATTGAAATGGCATTTCCGCTTGCCTATGGCCAGTTAGTATCAAGTTGGCGACTTTTCATGACAATGTCAAGCCTTCTTGCCTATTACCAATCAAAAATGTGTTCGGGCGTGTGGGTTATAAAAGTAGGTCCCCTTGCTACTGCCAAACCCAGTCAATTTGGGGGTTCCCATGATAACGGCAGATCTTCTTTCCTATTTCCGGTTATCGTGTTTTGATTATATTGCCAGGCCCCCTTGCGTATTGGCAGTCACAACGAAGTTGGACAGTTTTCATTGTAATATTATTCCAGTTTGTCTACTGCGAAAAACATTGAGTTGAGGAGTTAAAATTATATTGGCAGGCCCCCTTACCTTCTGCCAGTCACAACCGACGTGCGGTATTTTCATTACAGTGGCAGATCCTCTTGCCTATTGCCAGTCACAGTCGAGGTGGAAGGTTCCCTACCGCTACAGACAGTAGATTTGAGCAGCTTTGGTTATGATGACAGCCAACGGCCGTAGCCGTGTTGAAGCACCGGATCCTGTGAGATCTCCGAAGTTAAGCAACACTGGACGTGGTCAAGATTTGGATGGGTTGCCACGCGCTGTTGGGTGGGGTTAAGGGAATGGAGGAGCGGAAAGGGACTGGCCACCCTACCGTACGTAAACTCTGGCTCAGGCACACCTCTACGGAGGTTCGGACCTGCCTTCGGGCAGAATACACCCTTTAGTTATGATGTCAGGCATACTTTCTCTTATTGCCTGTCACAATGGACTTGCGCAGGTTTCATTATAATGGCCGGCCCACTTGCCTATCGATAGCCACAGCCCTCTTTCCTATATTCAGTCATAGTGTAATTGGCGAGGTTTGGTTATAATGGTAGTCCCGCTTGCCTACTGCGAGTCAGAATCGAGTTGAGGAGTTTTAATTATAGTAGCAGTTCCCCTTGCCTACTACCAGTCACATTCAAAATGGGGAGTTTTCATCATCAATGCTGGTAGAGTTTACCAGTGCTAGTCACAGTCGAGTTTGAAGTTGCTATTATAACGGCCGATCTCCTTTCCTATTTCCAGTCATAGTCGAATTGGGAAGGATTTTTATAATAGCAAGCCCCTTACCTACTGCAATTCACAATCGAGTTGAGGAGTTTTAATTATAATAGCACTCCCCCTTGCCTACCACCAGTGTCAATCAAGCTCGAGAGTTTTCATTTTAAGGGCAGACCCCCTTACCTAGGGCCAATCGCAGTCAATTCGGAGAATTCCCATTTTAACGTAGGTCTTCTTCCCTATTCCCAGTCAGTGTCGATTTGGCCAGTTTTCATTATGTTGGCATGCCCCCATTTCTACTTCCAGATAATCAACAGTGTGCTTGGAAAAATTAAGTAACACTGATGATCTTCCCATAATTAGGAGTCTATTCGTTTATGGGATCAATTTCATTTAATTTGTCACCAGTACACGTACTGAAGCGAAGGAAGAACAGAGTCATTGAAGAACCTCTTGATAAACAATGTTTCGTGTTTTATTTTCTGGTGCACATATAAACAGGGACTTGCTGCTGCTGACTCGGGAACATGCGACGTACAGTTGCCCGTGGGAAAAGCAGGGTGATCTGAGGTCAAGTCCAGCAATACTCAACGTCTGGCCCTGGGATTTATTAATAGTCATCGCAAAGCAGAGGCTGACTGGAAACTGCAGACGCTTGAACTCAAACGGGTAGTTGGTTAGGATTAGTGGTATCCGCGGGATAAGAACTGACTCTCCTTCACCGCATCCAGTCATGATAGTTGCCTCTATCACATGTTTGTGGAGGGCGTTTACCTGAAGTCTTGTCCCATTGCACAAATTAGGTGGGCTGAGATTGCGCATGAGTATGATTGGTGCGCCGATCTTTAAGGTAATTTTGTGCGATGGAAGCCCCGGAGCCGTTATAGAATTCAGGAACTCAGGAGGATAGTGAACTGCGTCGTCAGAGTTGATTACTTCATTGACAGACGTATAAACTGTCTCCTCGCCGTGGAACATTGTGAGGATAGTCGAATTAATGTACGCCGCTTGTTCATTAGTTGGAGTTAAGATCGCTCTGCAGCAGAGCCATGAGATGGGTTTGCTCCTAATATTTTCTACGTCCGGGTACACCGATGAAATGAGAGCTTCAAGGTTAGAAAGCGACAAACAAAATTCATCAGAAAGAGTAATGATCCCGTTACTGTCTCCCAGTGAGCCGTTCCCAATCGACAACAATATTTCAGTGAATGTATGTATGTTTTCATCACCACCTAGATGTACCCTCATATTCTGTGTCAGAGACAGTTTTTTGATATTTGGCCAAAGTGATGATCTCCTTAATGAAGCGTTCACTTCATCTGCTCTGCTCCCTCTTGGAACAACCGGTAACGTTTGACGAAAATCACCAGAAAAGAGGATAGGGACACCTCCAAAGAAGTTATCACTGTTTCGGATGTCCCGCAGCGTTCGGTCAACTGCTTCAATCGCCTTTCTGTGAGCCATAGTGCATTCATCCCAAATTATAAGACTGCAGTCTTGCAGAACCTTGGATATGTTACTTTGTTTTGTGATGTTACATATTGGTGACTCTGTGCAGTCAAGATCTATAGGCACTTTAAACATCGAGTGAGCAGTTTTGCCACCGGGTAAAAGAGTGGCTGCGATCCCCGAAGAGGCTACTGCTACAGCAATCTTACTATCCTGTCTGATCTTAGACAACAGTAAGTTAATCAGGAATGTTTTTCCAGTTCCGCCCGGAGCGTCTAAGAAAAACATTCTACTTTCCTTATTTCTAACACAGTTTAATATTTCCCGATATACTACAGTCTGTTCATCTGTAAGTTTTGGTTCATTTAATAGAACAAAAGACCTTAACGCTTCTTTATTGTAATTTGTTTCCCTGAGATAGTCAGCATTTAACGTTTGTAAGATCTGAGGGGAAGGAAGGCCGTAAATGTTCAAAGGCTGACCGCCAATCGATAGAACGTATTCTTCGAGGTCTTGAAGACATCTGTCTTCCACATGGGCGATCATTTCATGAGCAGTACCGTCGTTACAGGGGGAAAGTTGTCGTAAGAAATCTTCTGCTAGGCTCTCCTTATATTTGTTCCACAGATCCAACGGATCAGAGAGACTGCAAAAGACTAACAATATGCCAAAAAGCCGGCGAAGTTTTGCTGGGCTTTGTGAAACTACCGCCTCCTTCAGTGTCTCTTCCCATTGAGAGTCATCCAGGAGTAATCCATGGGCTTTGCATGCACTCCGATATGTAGGGTGAAGTATGCCATTGACGGTGCGAAGGTCAGTGAAGGATGTTGGTCCCCTGACAGTGAACAGAAGCATGCGTAAATAGAAGCACTCGGAATTATTAGGATGGACTGCATACACTCGGCTAATTACGTGCTGCTTTCTAACGCCCGAAAATGCTACCACAGGTACTCCTTTCTTTCTTCTTACAAATGTACCTTGCTGTTTGTTATACGTATAGTAAGAGGGAACGTCTTCATACAACAGTGTCTTAGCAAAATCATCTGTCTGACATAAGTTAAAGAATGCCATTAAGGTGGTGTTACGTGGATTTTCTACTATGTCATGAGCCGTTTCTGCAGTAAAGACAATTCTTTGAAAATTTTGTAGATGAACATCTAAATGCATTACTGGAGGATACCTTTCATGGATAGGAAATGAAAGAATTCGCCAAACTGCTTCTGAGCTGGATATGTACCTTCCGCTCTGATACTGGCACACTTCATCATTTTTGTCTTGCAAACCTAAGACTGCCTGATCGCTTCCTTTGTTGATGTACTTACAGATGTATTTGATGGACTTAACACTGCTACAGTATTCAACATTGATGTGTGTTTTGAATACCCTAGACAAAACAGGACAGTATGGCACTATCCATCTATTATCCACTTCCATATCCTGTCCATTTATCATAAGGCGTGCAGTGAAGCCACCCATAGAAGGAATCCTGCGCTTGTAGGATGGGTACCCATCGTTCCCTGTGACAGTTTCATTGACGAATGCTCGTGGGTATCGTTTTGAGCATCGTCCACCTTTCATACATGGTGAGCCTACGTTGAAAGATCCGCATGGTCCATGGACCATGTGACATTTAACTATGTTAAAAAGCTGTGGATCTTTATCAGGATCTGGAAATTCAGCACTAATAACCTTATCAATATCGACGGGTCGTATCTTGTCCTCAAGCCATAATAATATGTGGGCGTGAGGCAAGCCACGCTTTTGCCATTCAACAGAGTACATAAAACAAAGAGTTGGCCCAAATATTTGTTCTCTGGTTAGTAAGTCCATGAGAGATTTTAATTTCATGTGAAATACACGTGTAATAATGTCGTGACGATCATTCGCATACGGCATTACCAATTTCTTCCCATTTTGGATTAGTTGTAGCTGTAATAAAAAGATCTGGACATGAGTATTTTCGCACATAACAGAGTGCATCTTGAGATCGCTCGTGCATATATCGGGGTCCTCCAGTGAAAGTGGACGGTAAAATGACTAACCGTCCCAAATCTGCCATGTTACCCTCGTCCTTCCTCAGGGCGTCTTTAAGGTGAATGTAGCTCTCAGCCCTTAATTCCCTTTGGTGTGTTCTCATATAGACTAACCTTTCAGTCTCTATTTTAGCATACATGTCTACCCAGAACTGATTGGACAGTTGACGGTAACAATGTAAGTAGTTTACCTCGCCTTGTCTTATCATTATACGATAAGAATAAAACTGAAGAGAAGATGTTTTCTTGAGAGGGGTCTTTAGTTCTCCGGTTCGTGGGTCTACGTGGTACAGTAGGAAGTGGTAGCCATCATCTCCACGAGGGAACATCAGGGGATATTGAAGAGCGTCGTATGATCGGTGGGTTTCAGATATTCGTCTCAGGCCCTGGTCTCTTGTCCGAAGCACGATGTCTCGCTTATCACATTCGTGTCCAACCAATATGACAGCTATCTCGTTTGTTGTCGGCTGATTATAACAGCCTCTGTGCTCACCAGCAGGAACTCGGTCGGCGTGGATCACAATATTGTGGGTGTCACCGTCCGGCATTGTCTCTAGAGTTGTCTTCAGTTCCTTGACATATGGGTTCACATCATGTAACATGCCCTGCAAATCATTAACTAAATGGGTTTTTAAATTTGGTATTATTGCTGTTCTTTGATCTACCTGTGCTTTGTGGTCTGCAATGAAATATATTTGAAGATATTTAGAATTTTCATTGTTTGCAGGGAGAAGTAAACCTATTAAGTGGTATACTTGTCCTTGAATTTTGAATGTTGGCATAAAATTTCCTTCCACTACTTTAGTAGCTCCGAAGCTTTTCATTTGGAATGCGCTGTTGTAGGCTCGCACAAATTGAAGAAAATGGCGAGAGTCAGTATGCGTCCCATTTAACAGAGAAATAAGAAGTTCCCGTAGAGGAGTTAGATGATTTAATTTAATTTTTCCGGAAGAGCAGCACATTCCCTCTGGCTCTTGCTTCCATTTGAGAGCCCTACAGAAAGGGCACACTTTACTCAAAGACCCTATATGGGCTCTTGGATGGTAGTCGATAAGAGGGTTATAAGCAAATGCACTTCGCTGCTTTTCATGCCATGGAATCATATTAGGACACCTAGATTCAATTGACGTTGAATGTAATTCTCTAACATTGGCATGTCTCACTCTATCTTCATCTAACCGTCTGAGATATTCATCAGTGGTCTCTGATGAACGTCTTTCTGCTGCACGTTGTCTTTTCTCTTCCTGCTGGACATTTTGCATTTCGTTTAACGATGCGTAGGTACTTCGTCGTTGTGTTAACGCCTGAGAATATTCCTCCGCAGCTAGGTTTTCGCGTGTGAGGGAATGGTGCTCTCTGTCATGCTCCATTCGAGCCATCCGCTGATCCTCTGATTCTGTTTCTCTTAAACGCATCTGTCTAAATCTTTGCGATCTGAGTATTGCCTCGCGGTCTGAAGCAGTCTCAGAAGCCCTAGATGTGGACTGGCGTGCTCTCTGTGAGCGAAGCCTGGCCTCGCGCTCAGAAGCAGTCTCCGAATCACGGTCAGTGCTCTTCCTCAGTCTGTCTGCATTGAGTCTGGCTTCGCGGTCTGAAGCAGTCTCAGACGCCCTAGATGTGGATTGGCGTGTTCTCTGTGAGCTAAGCCTGGCCTCGCGCTCAGAAGCACTCTCCGAATCACGGTGAGTGCTCTTCCTCAGTCTGTCTGCACTGAGTCTGGCCTCGCGGTCTGAAGCACTCTCAGACGCCCTAGATGTGGACTGGCGTGTTCTCTGTGAGCTAAGCCTGGCCTCGCGCTCAGAAGCAGTCTCCGAATCACGGTGAGTGATCTTCCTCAGTCTGTCTGCATTGAGTCTGGCCTCGCGCTCAGAAGCACTCTCCGAATCACGGTGAGTGCTCTTCCTCAGTCTGTCTGCACTGAGTCTGGCCTCGCGGTCTGAAGCAGTCTCAGACGCCCTAGATGTGGACTGGCGTGCTCTCTGTGAGCTAAGCCTGGCCTCGCGCTCAGAAGCACTCTCCGAATCACGGTGAGTGCTCTTCCTCAGTCTGTCTGCATTGAGTCTGGCCTCGCGGTCTGAAGCAGTCTCGGAAGCCCTCAATATCTTAACTTTTTTAGCTTTTGATATGGACCGTCCAATGTTAATTCGCTTCCTAGCAGGCATGGTCAAAGGAACAGTCACAAAAGTGTCGAAACCCAATCAGTAACTCTGTAATGGGCAGCAAAGTGCATGTGGTGGTGATTATTTTCTGTTGGTGACGGTGGTGTTGGTGATTATTGTTTTAACAGGACGTACAACGGGGCAACTATCCTCTATTAACACTAATCAGAAGAAAACTGAAAGAGATCCGATACTTCGAAGAATGAAGTTATCGGCAAAATAAAGGGAAGGGCCGCAATGAGCTCGAAAATATCAAAAACAGAAACCCCTCCCAGAGCAGAAACTGGGAAGGCAGGAAGTACTAAGGGGTAATAGTCAACAAAATAGAGGTAGTTGTGATTATTGTTTCGAGAGGTAGTACAAATGCGCAACAATCTTCTGTTAACACTAATCAGAACGAAATATGAAGAGATGCGATACTTCGAAGAATGAAGATATCGGAAAAGGAAGATAAAGTCCACAAAGGGGTTAAAAATCGCAATCAGCAACAGAATTGAAATGGCCGTATTGGTGATTGTTTCAAAAGGAAGGACAACTCCTCAACAATCCTGCCTTATCACTAATCAGAACGAAATTGAAAGAGATCCGATACTTCGAAGAATGAAGATATCGGCAAAAGAAAGGGAAAGGCCGCAAAATGCTTCCAAATAACAACCACAAACCCCGCCCAGAAAAGAATTTCAGATGCAGTGGTTCCCAATGAAATTAGAGTATCCGAAAATTTCTAAAGTGGAAATAAATTAACGTACCGTCGCAACACTTCTGAAACAGGAAACAATATTTCAGATATTTTTAAACGCAATAATTGACATGAACACTCACATAGATATGTTAACAATCTCAGTTAGAAAGTAACAATGTAATACAGAGAAGAACTAAGCGCCACCAGTGTGAATACCATTAAGCAGTCAAGTTCCTTTTGCTCAGAGCAATATTGATTTCGGTTACGCTTATCGACATGGATGATATAGACTGCTGAAGCTGACCGAAGTAGCTGTTGCCTGTGACTCACGGGTGGCCCAGATTGGTTGCGCAGTAGTGTCGTAGGACAGGTATCCTAATTAGGATAAAACCTTCAATACTGGTATTTTGAAGGTTTATGATGAGCCGAAATTATTATGTTATTATATTTATGTTTCGTGTCCATGGACGTATAACGTACGGACGTACGGCACACAGATTTCCAATATGGCGTCAAGGAACAGCACCATTAGATCTCTGATGTAAAACATGTATAAATTCTATGTAGATTGCTTTAGAGAGCGATTGTTTTCTTTTTTGTATTCCGAGAGAGGCACTGAATGTTTTCTTCTATCTGAGAGGATAAGTTCGTAGCGATAATAAAGTTGCTTTTAGAATACGTAAAAGTGTTCTCGTGTGATATTTTTATTGCGTAAAATAGAAAATCGCATATAGAGAACGACAGTAGATGTTGGTTTTCCCCACAGGAGCACCGTGACTGTGTAGCACACAACCGCACGTGTATCTTATTTCTTTGTTTATAGCTGTCTCTCTTATAAAGGAAAGATTTCCATGTAACATCTGTACGTAATTTCTTTCCTTATATTGCTGTTGGTGTATATAGTGACCTACTGTATTTTGCGTAGCGTGTGCATCGTAGTTCGTTTCTGTGAACCGCCTGTTGCGTGGTGAAGGTGGGAGGGGGGGGGGGGGGGAGGAATACATCCGGGTTATTCCCTGCCTGTCGTAACAGGTGACTGAAATCGCCCCAGGGGTCCTTAACTTGGCAGGGTGGGCTCGCGACCACGGACCCTTTTAGGTGCACTTACTTATGCCACGCTCCTCACTTTAGCTATATTATCCGAACTTCCGTGGTCTATTCTTGTTCTTTGCAGACTCCGACGGCATAAGAACATTCGAGGCCTCATTTCCACGCCCTTCGCGGATAACTTAATTTCGGAAGAGTCGGATTCCTCCATTTTTGTCACTGATTACTGTTAATATAGGATGGTTGCCCCGTTGTAGTTCCTCTTGAAACAAAAATCAGCACCATCACCACTCTCTTCTCTCATCCGACTTGCGTTCTTATGTTTGAGAGATCTCGGGAGTTGGCCCAATTTTAAGATCGTATGCCGTTCCTGAGGCCAACCGAATGTGGAGGATTGTATTGAACAATTACGCCTTTCTGCTGGGATTCAATCAATCAATCAATCGATCAATCAATCAATCAATCAATCAATCAATCAATCAATCAATCAATCAATCAACATACATACGGAGTAATTAAGGAAGAAAATAATAGTTAAGAAATCTGACATTAATGGAAAATAGATTATAATAACTGAGGAGAGCCGGATGACGACAAATATGTAAATACCAAGTGAATGTATTGCTCTTACTTATGCCCCTCAATAAATTATGCTGGTGTGAGTTATGGATATAAGAAAGCCGTAACAGAGGAGCAAATTAGGCGCAGGGATTCTTAGGTAAACATATAAGATGACTAATGGTGTTATTACTGAAGCTGTTCGAGAACGGTTATAGGCCTAACCTCCAACGATATTCCGCCATTATTCCGCAGAATGGCCGATTGACACCTCTCTTGTTATTCTACCGCCCCCAACCACAGGGGGACGCTGTCGGTCTGTCGGTCACTCAATGCAGAGCATGGTACCAGCAGAAAATTGTAAATTTCTCCGTCATGTGAAGAGTAAGGTAAATTATGAACATAACGAAAGTTGTTTATAATGAAGAGTCGTTTCACGTACGGTAAACGAAGTTTACAGAAAATCAATAGTATAAGAGAAAAAGGAGGAAAACCATTCTGGTTTTCCTATAAACCCCCCATCTATTGTAATATTTTAAAATGATATGCACATAGAAACCTTCCCCGGGATGAGCATACTCTAAATATGAAGTTTGGTTGAGATCTATTTAGCCGTTTCGACGTGATGGCTTTCGTATAAACACCCCGTGTATTGAAAGATTTTAAAATGATATGCATATCGAAACCTTCCCCGGGATAAGTATACTGTAAATATGAAGTTTGGTTGAACAGACAAACAGACAAACAGACAAACAGACAAACAAACAAACAGACACGAAACGTAAAAACCACCGATTCGGTCTTGAGTTGACCTAAAACGGATAAATATCTGAAAAATTGGCAAAACAAAAGAAATTACAGACAGCGGACCCCCTACAATTTTATTTATATAGATAATTTCGCTGCTGTAGAATCCTGGAGCTGACGTTGCCATGGTACGGTATTCTACATTGTATTCGAATATCGAAGTAAATAGTGTACATGCAGTAAATAAGATAGTTTTAAAATTGCATGTCTCTTAGCGTTATCCGAGAAAGAGCATGGGGAGGTCCCCGTACGTTTCCAATGTAAAGTGTTTGTTACGGATTTGTGATATAACGGCAGGCTCACTTGCCTACTGGCATTCACAATCAGGTTGGGAAGTTTACATTATAATTGCAGGCCCCATTGCCTACTATGCGGTCAGAATCGATTTGGGGAGTTTTCGTTAAAATGGCAGCCCCCCTTTCCTACCTCCAGACAGATTACAGTTTTTATTATAATGGCAGGCAATTACCCTACTATCACTCGAAATTGAGTTGTGCAGTTATCATTATAATGACAGGCCCCTTTTCCTACTGCCAGCCAGCGTACTGCCAGTCACAACAAGTTGGTGAGTTTCCATCAAAATAGCAGGCCACTATGCCTAATGCCAGTCACATTTTAGATGAGTACATTTCTTTATAATGGCGGGCACCCTTGCCTACTGCCAAACACAATCGGGTAGGGGAGTTTTAAACAAAACTGCATGCTCACTTACCTTCTGCAAGTCAAATCGAGAAGGGAACTATTCATTACAATTGTAGGCCTTCCTTACTAATGACAGTTACACAGGAGTTGGAGAAGGAACCCTTTCCTACTGCCAGTCAAAGTCGGTGTGGGGAGTACTGATTACAATAGCAGACCGACCCTTTCTCGATCGCTAAATCGACATCAGTGAATATATATAGATCGACATACGAAAGTATATGCGTGTTTACAATATTGAAGACCTTCATTTACAGATTAACTGCTACTAAACGTACGTCATATCGACAAAGGATTATACCATAAGACACGCCGGATTTAGTGGCCTAAATGGCTGGTCCAATGATATGTCATCTATTCTTGGGTCAGATTTAGAAACGTGGAACAGGGTAAAGGTTTTGTAAGATCATCTCACATTACATTACTTTTCGGATAATAATGTGACAGCTACATACGTAGCATTTGGCTCACATATGGCTACTGAGTGGGCCAATTTTCGTGAAGAGTTTGATGATTCTGTATTTCATATAAGTAATTGAAAGTATGAATAATGCATGTGAAAATTCCAAATTGACTTAACATCGATTAATAGCGAAAAATCAAACGTAAAAGGGATACAGATACGGCATAAAGTCATAAGACCAAGGTTGTAGATCATTCCAAATTGAACGGAGATTGTGCAATCCGTTACGTGATAGGAATTTCCGAAGGTCTGCACCATCATTAAAATTACCTGCATATTTCGATATTCTTCGGGGATAAAAAATGAAAAATTTAATGATATAGGATTTTTCATTCGTTACAGGCTAAAACGTATAATTTTGTCAAATTTCAATTATCTTCTTATTCTTCTGGCAGATTATGCCACAATGTGGATTTTGGGCGAGGCGGGTAAAAATTAGGACTTTCAGGAAATCAAAAATTATGGAGATTGTTATTATTACCCCTTAAACGGAAAGCTGTACGAAAATTTCGCCAAAATAGTCAGTGTAGAGGTACACAGTCGTTACGATTTGATTTATATAGATAAGGAATCTGCTCCATGTAAAACACCTTTTGGGCTATGTCCGCTGGACTTAACCTGCAAAAGTGACCATTCATGATATCTCCCTTATTAATCCTCCTGACGAAAAAATGCACATGAAAAAAAAGGTTTAGAGGTGGAATTCCATCAGGTTTGGTCGATTTCCAGTCAGGTTGGTCTTGTTCTGTATATATTGTGGAAGAGTAAAATCACCATTTCGGTTCCTTATAAACCGCCAGTCCATTCCGGAACATGAAATGTTATTTACGTTTAAAACCTACCTTTGGACAGGTGGATGCTAAATATAAATTTTGTTTCGAATGTCTTCAGTAGTTTTCAAGTTGTAAGGAATACGCTTTACACGCACCCGCTCGTGAGTTAAGTCCGATGGGACTTGTACAGAAAAACGGTCCTTTAATGATATCTCCCTTATTGATCCTCGTATCGAAATGATGCACATGAGAAAAAAAGGTTTAGACATTAATTTCTACCAAGGTAGGTAGACTTCCATAAACTTTTGTTGTGTATATTTTTTGGAAGTGCAAAATCACTGTTTCGGTTTCGTATAAACCCCCAGTTAGTTCAGGGATTTAGAAACAATATTTGCCCTGAAACCTATCAAGGACAGGTGTATTCTAAATACGAATCTTGGTGGAAATGCATCCAGTAGTTTCTAGCATTCACGTACATACGGCGTAATTAAGGAAGAAAATAATACAGTTAAGAATGTTGAAACTAATAGAAAATGGATTATAACTGAGGACAGCCGGATAACGACAAATAAATAAATGCCGTGAGTTATGGATATAATAAAGCGCTAACAGAGGAGAAATTTAGGTTCAGTGATTCTTAGGTAAACAAATATGAAGATGACTAATGGTGTTATTACTTAATCTATTCGAGGGCGGTTATAACCTCCAACGATATTCCGCCAATATCCCGCAGATGAGCCGATTGATGCCTCTCTTGCCATCTACCCAAGGAACAACCACGAATTTAAAAGCATGATGAGGAAAATGGCAATACGTTACTTCCCTACTGGCATGCAGTCAGAGACGTTGCCATGGTAACCTGTAGGTTCGTTGTCGGTCTGTCGGTCACTAAATGCAGAGCATGATACCAGCAGAAAATTGTAAATTTCTCCGTCATGTGAAGAGTAAGGTAAATTATGAACATAACGAAAGTTGTTTATAATGAAGAGACGTTTCACGTACGGTAAACGAAGTTTACAGAAAATCAATAGTATAAGAGAAAATAGAGGAAAACCACTGTGGTTTTCCTATAAACACCCCGTCTATTCAAAGATTTTAAAATTATATGCATATCGGAACCTTTCCTGGGATGAGTATACTCTAAATATGAAGTTTGGCTGAGATCTATCCAGCCGTTTCGACGTGATGGTGGGAAAACCACTCTGGTTTTCCTATAAACCCCCCGTCTATTCAAGGATTTTAAAATGATATGCATATCTAAACCTTCCCCGGGATTAGTATACTCTAAATACAATGTTTGGTTGAGATCCATCCAGCCGTTTCGACGTGATGGTGGAAAAACCATTCTGATTTTCCTATAAACCCCCCATATATTCAAATATTTTAAAATGATATGCATATGGAAAACTTCCCCGCGATGAGTATCCTCTAAATATGAAGTTTGGTTGAGATCTATCCAGCCGTTTCGACGTGATGGTGGAAAAACCATTCTGGTTTTCCTATAAACCCCCTGTCTATTCAAGGATTTTAAAATGATATGCATATCAAAACCTTCTCCGGGATGAGTATACCCTAAATATGAAGTTTGGTTGAGATCTATCCAGCCGTTTCGACGTGATGGTGGAACAGACAAACAGACAGACAAACAGAAACAATTTTATTTATATAGATTTTTACACTCGTTCTTCACCCCCTTTCCATCCCCGCCCAAAGGAGTCCTATGAGTGCCTTACACAACAGTATATTTTTTTCCCAGATATTAAGTCTTATTTGTACCTATTTTGGTTGACAGCTATGCCCAAACGTACATGCATAATCTCACTGCTCTAGAATCCTGGAGCTGACGTTGCCATGGTTACGGCAGTTCATTTCTTTATCCGATTCCTAGAGCAGGGGTAGTGTGGTGCCAATATCTCCGTAACGGTTGGTTTTAGGGCCTTAAAACATGGTTTTCGGGCCCGTAGGGCCTACCGAGTTTTGTTCTTTGCGTCAAGAGGATTAAATTGAGCTTTGTCTCGTCCTTATACGACAAATTCGATATTTTGCCTATAATAGTATAAGAGAAAATGGAGGAAAACCGTTTTTCCTATAAAACCCCCGTCTTTTCAAAGATTTTAAAATGATATGCATATCGAAACCTTCCCCGGGGTCAGTATACTCTAAATATGAAGTTTGGTTGAGATCTATCCAGCCGTTTCGACGTGATGGTGGAACAGACAAACAGACAGACAAACAGACAAACAGAAACAATTTTATTTATATAGATACTTGCATTATTCACATATTTACACACAGTAATTCGTCCAATCGACAACATTTAGACTTACATTCACTCCCGTTCATGTACACACATAGATGTACCACATCTTTATTTTACATGTAACTTATTTACTGTAAACTGAGTTAGAGGCAAGGCTTTTATTTTAGGCGGTAGCCTGTTCCTGGAACGGGAGGAGCGGCTGTAGTAACCGGATTAGTAGGAGACAGTACGGGAAATGTGGGCACAAGATTAACGCCACTGCGAATAGAGCAAAAGGATAGGAAAAGGCGGCGCAAACAGTCAAGGTTAATGGTGCCGGCGAGGGATTTTAGAAGGAACATCAAGTCGGTTCTTTTGACAACCTATCGAAAATTGCACAAGAATAATATTATTGGGAAGTTCTGGGGATGGCTTACCCTGTTTCGGAATATTGCTCTCCAGTTTGGATGGATAGTACACAAGAATTGTTGACATATCGCTCAACCATACCATGCGTCTTATAAGTGGCAAAATCAGACCTACGCCTACTTTCTAGCTACCCATACTTAGCCAATTACCACCTCCTTCTGTGTTGTTGTGTATGTTTGGTATTCATCCCGAAGTCTGGTTTGATCCTCCACAGCTCTGTCAAAAGCTGTCATAAATGGCCGAGGCGTCACTGAAGAGCGCAATAAGGAAATGAGGAGCGAGGTAGTTTCCCGTTTCTTTCCTGGCTGGGCTATAATTTGCTAACATAAATAGTCTCCCAAACCATCCGACCCTTTCAGCGATATTTTCACATCATTCATTACAGGGGCTGGAAATGCGGCGGGAAAGAGTACTTGTACGGGAGTACAAAAATAATACAGATAAATCCTCACCTCCCCGGTCACGCGGACATCCCAAACATCAGCAAAGGAACGATACACTCCTTCAATAATTGTGAAGTAATGTGTACACAACACGCATAGTCATGTCTGACATGTAGAATGGCAGCCCATAGAAATTCCTGGCTCTTGACAGCAATGTGCTCACTGACCTGACTTCGTAACTCATTGGATACTTTCCATTCTGGTCCCTTAAATTTTAAATACCTAAATTGCATATTTTAAATAAATTAAAATTAGTGTGTGAATATTTGTAGTCCCTTGTTTCATATCTTTTGAAAACAGCTTTTTATTTTCTGCTTGCTTCAAACAAAGGCTGCTAAAGAAAAAGCATACTAAACAATTGGAAGAGTCACAAACGAATGAAATTAAGCTCCGGCAATCTACTTGTACCTTGCGAACAATTAAATTACAAGAAAAGTTCCATGAAATTATAAGCAACATCAAATATTTTGTCATGCAGAATATAAATGAATGATGGCCAGAGATTCCTTCAGAGGAGTGAAAGCAATACCAACCATAAAGGCGATACCTAAGGAGAACTTCTTACAGATCGAGCGAATGGTTGCGCGGCTGGGATCACATAGCTGTCAGCTGGCACTACAGCATCCCTGAATATGGTTTTCGTGGTTTCCCATTTTCACACAAGGCCAATGCTGTTGCTGAACCTTAGTTAAGATCGCTTTCTTTCCACTCATAGCCCTAATCCATCGTCCTAATCAGACCTATCACTGTCGAAGAGACATAAATCAAATTTTAAAGAAAAGCTCTCTAAGAAACATTATCCGAGATGGTGGGGTGTTGTTTCTCCCACTCCCGCCATCAAACCTATCATTTGAATGGCAAGCGAGATTATATATTTCCAGATAGCATGAAATGGTGTCCACCTCTTTAGTGTAGAGGTTATCATGATTAGCTTCCAGCCCTGCAGCCCCGGGTTCGATTCCCTGCTCTGCCACGAAATTTGAGAAGTGGTCCGAGGGTGGAAAAAGGGTACACTCAGCCTTGGGAGTTCAAGTGAGTAGAGGGGGTTTCGATTCCCACTACAACCATCCATCTGTGGTTTAACGTAGTTATCCACTTCTCCTCCAGACAAATGCCCAACTTAAGGCCACGACCAATTCCTTCCCTCTTCCTTGTCTATCCCTTCCAATCTTCTCACCCTCCACAAGGCCTCTGTTCAGCATAGCAGTTGAAGCTTTCTGAGATAGGTACTGGTCTTCCTCCCCCATTTCATCCCCCGATCCAAAGTCTTACGCTCCAAAACACTGCCCTTGAGGCAGTAGATGTGAGTAGGCTGAATCCGAGGGAAAAACCAACACTGGAGGATAAACAGATTAAGAAAGGAGAAGGTATGAAATGATGGACCCATAGATTCTGCATTTTTCTCCATGAATCTCTTCTGGTCTACGATTATGGTAATCAGTACTCATAATGATGTCGATAAAGCAGACGGATATTTTACCCTGAGGAATAGCTAGCATGTGAATTCTCCGACGTGATCCGTCGAGAGACAACCCATGAATCTCCTCATCAACTGCATACTTAATGTCTTTGAGTGCAATGGCAATTATCTTCGTTCACTATGATGGTTATTTCTGAGATTACCTCCGTTTGTACCCAAGATGTGGCCAGTAATTTCATTCTCACCACCCAATCTCGCGTCGGTAGTACCTCTCAAGAAATTATTTCCTCCGAAATTCTTGCTTGAGTTTCAAAACTAGATCTGGCCTTTCTGTTACAGCCGGATTCTATATATATATTGAGTTATTTCTGTGAGTAGGTCTCGAAACGATTTTGTAAAAGGGTTTCTGGAAGCAATGAGAATGTTACAGCTATTAATATTCTAGAATAAAGCTCCCACCTGATTCTTAAAAATCCTGTTCTTATCCGAAAAATCTCTTGCAAGTAACTTCTAATGAGGACATCTGCATCTGAGAAGAAAGTTGCTGGTATTTTATCTAAAGGAATAGTCAGAAATGTGTAAACCGAGGTGGTGAAATTAACGTAGAGAGAATATTCAATTTAAGATGTGGTTTCTCGAGAGGAATTTTTGCCAAACTATCCATATTTACCTTCAGAATGTTCATAGTTTAGATTTTTAATGTTTTCATGTTTAATATTACTCATTTGATATCTTAGAAGTATCTACTTGGAGTATTATATCATCTGTACCTGAAAATATATCCTGTATGTGACAAATAATTAATTGAATTTTCATTCACTGTACATTAAAAATTTCACCTTTGATACTGAACCATTCTGTTCATGGTCGTAGAACGATAATACGTTGATAAATATGATATGCAGAGGAGACCACAAAGAATGGACATTAGATGGTACTTTATTGTGCAATAGTAACCTATCATTGCGCGCTTTTCAAGAGAGCTTAGCGTCAGACGCAAGATGAAGTTCCCAGCATGATTAAAATTTATTAACCCAAGCGAACCACTTAGCTTATGTCGTGGTACACGAACAACTGCGTGAGAAACCGCGGGGACGCTTAACTTGGAGGGAAACAAACTTATTCGATATCTTTGCCCACAAGATGAATAAAGAGATTTGGATATGATAGTTGGAATGAGCATATTTTTCTGCAGATTTTGATATACCACATGACAGTAGCTGTAATCTCCACGAATAAATGGATAATTATCATAAGTACCGTGAGAGAATTTTCATCTCCGCGCGCAAGCTTTCAAGGACCCACACACGATGATCCCGCGAGCGTGGGTCATGCGCATTCATATGTACAACCTGGGAGAACGCTAGCTTCATTCTCTGTGTGTATCGCTGACGGGGAAGTGTCTGTCTCACGGCAACTCTACGAGGAGAAGATACCTTTGTCTCCACGCAGCGCAGTTACAGATTGCATTGTCCTAGTAACATGTAAAAAATAACTATCTGAGATATAGATACAAACTTTGTACAGCAAAGTGATGGAATATATTTTCTATGGAAACATTTATTTGCTAGAAATTACTCCACGCAATATTAAACCGAATCATCTGATGCTAACATCTTCTCAATTAGCGTTACAAACTAGTGTAGGCTCAGAAAGACAGTGTTAATTCAATTCTTTCAATTTAATTTTGATCAATTGTGAGTTCCATTTCTGCTGAGAATTATGTGGCTGTTTCATAAAGACAAAATTATAGTGAAGATAATTGAGGGATTTAGACCGAAGGCAAGAAGGAACCCTAGGCATCAGAATAAGAGTATAATATGGTTTTTCCTTGCAGTTTCTCTAACATCACGTGTGTACCTGATACTGCCAAGTCATCACGCGAAGGCAGTAGTTTCGAGTGGAACAGCGGAACATCCTTCACGGCAGCGAGGCACGGACGAGGACCGCCAGCAGCGTGTTTTCCATCCTGTCGACGCAGCGTCCACAACGAGGAGGCGGCGATCTACCAACCAGAACAAGTCCAGCTGAACGACGAAGAAAATCAGCATGTCACCAGTCACGAACCCCTGATTGCTGTCGTCCGTCCACAATGTTAGCATGATGTGCTAAAATAATCAGGTCCTCAGGGGAACTGCTCAGATAATATCACAGATGGAAGTCAGACCAATCTTTGTTTCCTCAGAATGCAGCAGAGAGGCTAATGGCAGGATCTTAATAATGTAACCAAGGCCTTCCGCCAATAATGTAAATAAGAAAAGTGTCCACGGGCACATGTACACAAGTTATGCCCCAGGACTCACTCGTGTAAGATAGTTAATGTTTGCATGCTATGGTTTCAGATTTTATTTTCGGTGATGTGATAACTTGTTGTACATAATGTCTTACATCCATAGAAATAAGGGTCGTATAATTTCATCTACCGAAGATTTACCCAGTCTTAGATTTTTTATAAGCAGGACAAGATGTTTAGGTACTAGCTAGATGCATGAAGCTGCGTAGATATTAGTGTTTTATTGTGACAATATAAGATCATCTTTATTTCTTTAATACACTCGGAATCGGATATGAAATTGAGCTGGTCATAAATTTACGCAGAAATATGTACGAAATGAGAAATATGTTTGATAAGCCCAGAATCAAAGGATAAAGCCCGTAATAGCCTGATGAATGCGGGTGTAAGCTGCGATATGATAGTTATGTGTGCAGGTAACATGCACAAGTGATGATCTGAATAAATGCTCCAGTTGAATTTGAGTTATGAGCAGGTTAGAGTGCAGAGTTTCGCACCGTATTAATAGACATGTGGTAATTACATGTGAATTATATGAATAAGAGGGCACAGTAATTTGTAGTAATTAATGGGCTAGAATTGGAAGTTTGTTCACCAGGGTATGTTTACCAGCAGTCAGTCGGTTGCAATTTATGGCTGTTTCATCATGGCCGCTCAGTTCGTGCAAGGACCCGAGTCGTGTTTAAAAAAAGCAGAACGTTCTGACGTCACTGCAAGGGAAGTCTACAAGTTTGCAGGAACAATAATGTCTCTGTCAAGAAAAGAAGGGAGCGCTGACCTAATTCTAACTGCTGTTTGGAAGATAAAATTTATACACGACTGCGTGTTTCATTAGTATGTGTATGTCCTGATTCCTGATTTATCTGCACAGTGTAAATAAAGTATTTCTTATCGTATCATAAGTAGGGTTGTTACAGGACTTACTGTAGTCTGGAGTTCGATTCCCAGACGGTAGATTTGTATTGCATGTTTAGTTTTAAGTGCGTGTTCTAACCCAAAGTCCTGTGGCATAGATTCACTAAGGAAAAGTTTTTTATATTGTTTGTAGGTACGATTTAGCTATTCAGAATCTCATGGTTTGATTTTATTTCTTTAGAGGTAACATTGCTCTGGATGCTGCAGCCTCATATGTGAACGATGCTAGGGGTCCCCTACATAATGCCACAAACATCGAACGAAGACTCATTTATTAAATTCATTGATTATGAAAGCATTACCAATTGTGTAAATTTGACACATTAATTTTAAACCAGATATTTGACTCTCATTTGTAATAAACTATGTTATTAAGCCAAGTCGCAGCTCACGTATCTTTTTCTTATTTCGGCTTCAGTTAGTTTATACCCTGAACGTGTTATTCCTTCTCATTTCCTTGTTACGCTGACCCATCTTCACCCATTTTACCCTGTTGCTTATTGAGCTAAACCGAGCTTAAGAAGAGGATATACGAGTCAGGTAAGCTATGTGCCATAGGGCACTTACCATTTGAGTGTATTGTCCACTATAATATACTTGGTCGGAACTCAGCATTTGCTTGATAGCGACCAGGGCATTATTGGGCACAATACCTCCTTTCTGTTTTCTCGGATAACTTCTTGCTAACATTTGGAAGGTTTTCAATGACGTAGCCGTATCCTTCTTAATGTGAGAAAGGAAAACATGAATAACTATCTTCAGAGCTCCCGAATGGAAGCTCACAACTACATGACGAGCACCACACAGCCCCGCCTCGCTCGGCGTGTTATTTACCTGTAACGAATAGGCCCTATGTGCCAACTATCCAAATACGTCATTACAAGGTATACGGGTAGATGTAGGCCAGAATATCTTGACAGTGATTCCCTTAACACTCAGACTTCTCTTTCATATTTGTGGCTCTCTAGATACAGTCTTAGGAGCCTCCGTGACACAGGCAGCAGCGCGCCGTTCCCTCACCGCTGGATTCCATTGTTTAAATCCCTGTGACTCCATGTGAGATTTGTGCTGGACAAAATGGAGGCGGGGCGGGTTTTCCATTCATATACTCCGGGTTTCCCTGTCATCTTTCATTCCAGAAACACTCTCCCATATCATTTCATCTGTCAATCATTATTCATTTCCGCAGAGGAGTGTGACAGACTTCGGCAGCTGGCACAATTACTATCCTAACCGCTGGATGGGGGCTTCACTCATTCCGTTCCTGACCCTATCAAATCATTGGAAAACAGGCTGTAGATACTTTTAGATACAGTCTTACCTGATTTATGTGAGCAATTAAAGAGCAATAGTGCCCGATTAAATAAAAACAAAACTTAGTTTATCCGAACGAATAGATTTCAGCCATCATATTTCAACTATCCTTGGCTGATTTACAAAGCTATTCATCTATTTTCTACCTGACATCAGTAGAAACTTACTTACATTTTACGTACACAGTCAGGACCAATATTCATTTTTCTTCAATGTTTCGCTTTTTACTGTCAATTGACTTACCTGTGCTCTTTGTCGGTACAACGAATTCCTTCCGTGAGGTAAATGTTTTAGTAGGTCCTGCTTTTGAAGGAAGTCGTTAGAGAAATATTTCTAATGTATGCACTTACGTTAATTTGTTGGCACATCTGTTGTGTGATACTTGTGACTTCTGTTGAGCGTGCTTCAATAGCGCAGGATCAGCTGAGATTTTGGAAACATTAGGCTAAAATATCTTTAGCCTCCCTGAAAGTGGGCGGGATTGTAAGAAGAAAGAGATGAAATCATTAACACCATCGGGGAATCAAACTCGAAATTACCGCTCTTAAGATGTATTCCGCTATGATAAACAACTCACTAGAAAGGCAGGCTCTTCCCTTTTTTATCTTGACAAAAATGTCTTTGTGGCGATCTTCTGACGAAGGACTGGATTACAACCACTTGAAGAAAACCTATCTTCTGAAGCCAGTTATGAGTTTCAAGAATTTGTATATTTTCTAATATTGGTCAATAGAGGACACTCTGGATATCACCATGTGGTTTCATAGTTTACACTGAGTTTACTTAACTCACAAAATGAAATTCCGTTCTCCGTTTCCTTCCACCTCTACTCGCTCATAAGGAGAATAGCGGATAGATAAAGGAAAACGAAAGAGACAATTCTAAATATGAATATCCAGTGGTAAAAATCTAGGAACATAGGACAAACAGAGAATGTTCTGCTGCTGATTTTTTTCACACTGACGTGTTACTGTGTTTATCCCATTACGCGTTCCCATTCATGCCTTCAAATGTCACTTCTTTACTCCTTTCGTACTGATCTGTTTGGGCTTTTTCCCATATTGTTATTTTCCATTACTACTTGAGCAACCGGACAGTATAGACGTGTGGTAAGGCGAGTGCAGTAGAACATGATTGGTATTGAGCAATATCGTGCGGCGATAGGCGGCTGACAGAGCAGGCAGAAGAAGACGAAGGGAAATGAGGCGAATGAGAGAGAACTGGAGAGAATTGGCGAAGCTCTTCTGGCAGCGATGGTGATAACTATGCTGTTAATCATAGGGGGAGTGGAGATGAATCCAGGCCCTAACATGACCTGGGAAGACTGGGATAGAATCAGAGGGCTGATAGGAGATGCCGTAAAAACACATACTGGAGATGCACTGGTAAAGGAATTGAGCAAGGAACAAGCCAAGGGTTTTGAAGATATGAAGATATGGTTCAAGGAGCAGTGGGGAGCTACGGAAGAAAGAAGAGAATGAGAGAGCAATGGAAGTGCTAAAAGAGCAGGTGAAAAATCTGGAGAAGGAAGTGGCGTCCCTGAAGAATGAGCTCGGACTTGTTAATCAAGAAAAGACGAAGAAATGTATATATATAGACTACAGGAAGAGCGGAATGAAGATAAAGTGGAGCTTATATATGAAGTGGTGGACCTCGTCCAAACCAAACTGAAAATTAACTTCAGTGAAGTAGATATAGACGATGTAGAAAGAGTAGGAAAAGTGAAAGGCAGTTGACCAGTGAAAGTGAAGCTGATGTCAACTTTAATGGCGGATATAGTGATAAAAACGCTAGGAATTTACAAGGTGAAAAGATCTATATAAACAGAGATTTAGGAAGAGAAGGAGTTGAAAATAGGAAAATCTTACGAAAGCATTTAGGCCGAGCTAGACATCAAGGCCTTAAAGCATTCATAAAGGACCAAAGGCTGGTGGTAACGAACGGTATCTGGTGGCGTGTTTGGTCCGTAGCAAAACTAAAAGGTATGGAGGAAGAGATGAAATGGGAATAGGAGCGACCGAAGCGGCTAAAAGACAGACAGGAGGACGCACAAAATGAAGGAAGAAACGTGGCAACGATGGCTGAAGCGACGAGACAAAAACGGTGCAGTGCGAGGTAATGTGAGTGGAAGAGCAGTTGTGCAGGTTCATGAAGTGTTATCGGATAATGCTCCGAAGGGAAAAGAGGATTCATTGATTACCGACCTGGGGTATGACAAGATTGAGAGAGACCTTATGTCCAAGGGGAGGAGCAGGAGCTTGCAAGATCTGTGGGGGAAAAGGAATAAAAGTTTAGAAGATAAAGAGAAGAAGGATGACAATAAAGTGTCCAAGAATGACGGAATGGAGGTAGAAGCTGAGAATGAGAGGGTGACGAGGAGTAAGGATAAAGAGGGTGGTTCGGAGGGTAGGGAAAAAAGCCGTAACTAGGATGGAAGATAGGCTTTGTTAATATTGAATGTGTATTGAGTAAAATGGGCAATATAAAAGTGAACAATTTAATAGAAAGCTTTGATATTGTAGCGCTTTTGGAAACATGGTGAGAAATAGGCAGGGAGATAACTTGGGGAGGATTTATGGTGAGGCACAAGTCAAGGAAGAGATTTAGCAAAATAGGCCGTGTGCCAGAAGGATTAGTCGTGCTAGTTAAAGAAGAATTGAACGAACGTATAGAGTATATTGAGAGTGGCATTGAAGGTGTGATATGGATAAGATTTAACATGGGGAGAGAGGCAGGGAGAGGGAAACATGTATGATTGGCTTTTGCCTACTGTCACCCCAAGGAATCTCGATATGCAAATGATAACTTCTTCGAGGAATTGTTATTAGAAATTAGCATCATTAGAGGGAGGTATGAGGAGGACGGAATATTGCTATTGGGGGACTGGAACGCCAGAATAGGCGAGCGAAGCCCGAGGTATAGTAAGGAAGAAGAGTTGATGGTAGGGTAAGGAAGAAGTAGTAAAGATAAGGTAATTAACAACTATGGTAGAAATCTTTCAGAAGGAGAGCTGGAGGCATTTATGGATAAGGAGATATAGTTAATTAGAATTGGCTGGGAAAGGGCGCTGATGGAAAAAAAAACATAAACAGCGCGCTAGAGCTGTTAGAGGACCCTGTAAGGAGAGTGACACGGGCAGTTGAACACAACAGAAGTAGAAAAGTAGAAGGGGATGGCTGGTATGATAGGGAATGTGAGGTTTGCAGAAGAGCAGCGCTAGGAGCATTAAAAGAGTACAGAGCAAAAGGAAGGAACAAAAATCGTGAAGCATTTTTTAGGCTGAGGAAAGAGTATAAAAGGAAAATTGCGGAGAGGAAGAAGAAATGGTTGAAGGACCAATCAGAGGTAATAAATAAGGAATGCAGCATGAATCAGGCTTGAAAAATTTGGGTGAGAATAAATATGATCAAAAAAGGAGGGAAGGGTGCGAAGGGAATTAATATTGACTATGCAACATGGGTGGCATATTTTAGCGAGCTATTAGGAGGAAGGGACGAGTGGGAGTACAAGGAAAGAAAACAGGCCGTGTGGTCTAACGTGGAAGTAAGCATCCAAGAACTAGATAGCTGTGAGCTTGCATCCGGGAGATAGTAGGTTCGAATCCCACTATCGGCAGCCCTGAAGATGGTTTTCCGTGGTTTCCCATTTTCACACCAGGCAAATGCTGGGGCTGTACCTTAATTAAGGCCACGGCCGCTTCCTTCCAACTCCTAGGCCTTTCCTCTCCCATCGTCGCCATAAGACCTATCTGTGTCGGTGCGACGTAAAGCCCCTAGCAAAAAAAAAAAAGAACTAGATAGGGATATCACGATAGAAGAAGTTAAGGAGGTGATTGGGAATCTGAAGGTAAAATCAGCGGGGGGAGGAATGGTATTAGTAATGCATGCTCGAAACAAATAAGTAAATACGGTCAGATAGTAGAAGGAATTGTAAATCTATTCAATAGGATTATCAACGGAGCAAAGGTACCAAAGGAATGGGAGTATGGTATAATATGCCCAATATACAAAAAGAAAGGAAATAGAAAGTTACCCAATAACTTCCGAGGTATAACCCTGTTAGACTCATTGAGCAACGTTCACACAGGTGTCTTAGCCAATAGACTAAGAGATTGGGCCGAAAACAACGGCATAATCTCAAAATACCAGGGAGGTTTGAGGAGGGGAAGGCAACCGGTAGATAATATCATGGCTGTGAAAATGCTTGCGGAGAAATACACTGTACGAAAAAAGGAAGCTTATTTCTAGCAGCAGTAAATTTTGAGAAAGCGTTTGGCACGGTAAGCAGAAAAGCGTTAATAGAAAAACTAGGGAGGTTGGGAGTTTTTAGGAAAATGATACGTGCGATAGAGTCGCTGTATCAAAGAGTATATAGCAGTGTCAAACTAGAGAACAATTTAATAAGCAAACCGATAGAATGCAAGCTGGGCCTCAAACAAGGTTGTAAATTATCGCCCATATTATACTATTTGTAAATGATATATTGGATGAGCATGGAGGGGCTAGGTGGGCTGTACCGGCAGTGGTTAATATGGAGATCCCAGGACTGATTTTCGCAGGTGATGTTCTGTTAACGACGCTGACTAGGGGTGGACTAAAGAAAAGTCGGGACAAACTAGTAGATTATGCAAGCAAGTGGTCGCTGAAAATTAACTATAATAAAACAAAGGTGATGATTGTAAGTAGAAAAAGGAGGGTAAAAAACAAGAGTATGATGGATACAAGGGGCAAGAATAAAGGAAGTAGATAGATTAGAATATTTAGGAATGATACTGAACAGAAAAGGAGGTTGGGACGACCACATAAAGAAATGCAAGGTAAGGGGGGTTGCGGCACTTGCAGCAGTAAAAATTCTAGTCGTCAAATACCCAGGAGCAAGCTATAAAATAATTATGTTACTACTAAAATCGCTGTTCCTAAGCAGAGCTTTATATGGGGTTGCATTTTGGGGATTAGAAAAGAAAAGGGACAGCCTGAATCAAATAATATACAAGTTCAGCAAGGCTGTTATGACGCTACCGCTATGTACAGCTAATGTGGGGGCGCTAATCTTATTCGGGGAGTTCATTGAGTTGGACTGTGTCAAAAGGGTGCTAAATTATTGGACTAGACTAAGTCGAGGAAGCGGCGGCATTCTACTGCAGGATTTACATAGATGTGAACTGGAAGGAATGTATGATGAGGGTTGGCTAGCAAAAATCAAAAGTTATGTTGAGGAATTGGGCATGGGATATATTTTGCGAGAAGGATGGAAGGGGGGCAATAGCAGAATGCAGCGGACCCTAACAATGAGAATTAAGGACATACAGATCCAGAAATGTTTGGAAGAATGTAGGGAAAGGCCTTCGCTTAGCCTATTCTACAAGGTATACCAGTTCTCAAAATCAAGTATAAGATTTGGGGACGGAAGATTAAAGGGTGGGTTACTATGGTGGCTGATGGGCCTGCATACAAACAAAGGATGTAGCAGGATCAGGAAGGGATCTCAGTGTATACTATGTGGGGCCGAACTAGATGACTTACATTTTCTTTGTGATTGTATAGGAACACAGTACATACATACATACATTATCATTATAGACTGTTATGCCTTCCAGCGTTCAGTCTGCAAGCCTCTGAGAATTTAATAAACGTCGCCACAATCCTCGATTTGCAACTAGTGTTGTGGCCTCATTTAGTTCTATACCTCTTATCTTTAAATCGTTAAAAACCGAGTCTAACCATCGTCGTCTTGGTCTCCCTCTACTTCTCTTACCCTCCATAACAGATTCCATTATTCTCCTAAGTAACCTATCCTCATCCATTTGCCTATTTCCTTTCTTTAATTTCTTTAAATATTAAAGCAAATGCTAAGTGAAATGTGCGCAGAACACCATTCGATGCAGCTAACTCTTTTCAGCGCCACAGCAAGTAGTGGAGATCCGCGCAGCAACTTATAGAAGCGCAATTAGTATATGATGGTATAATACCTTAGTTGGACACATGTATAATTGTTCCTTTGGTGAAAGTTTTGTTGTATACATACATACATACATACATACATACATACATACATACATACATACATACATACATACATACATACATACATTCATACATACATTATCATTATAGACATTTATGTCTTTCAGCGTTCAGTCTGCAAGCCTCTGTGAATTTACCAAACGTCGCCACAATCCTCGATTTGCAACTAGTGTTGTGGCCTCATTTAGTTCTATACCTCTTATCCTTAAATCGTTAAAAACCGAGTCTAACCATCGTCGTCTTGGTCTCCCTCTACTTCTCTTACCCTCCATAACAGAGTACATTATTCTCCTAGGTAACCTATCCTCCTCCATTCGCCTCACATGACCCCACCACCGAAAACGGTTTATGCGTACAGCTTCATCCATCGAGTTCATTCCTAAATTAGCCTTTATCTCCTCATTCCGAGTACCATCCTGCCATTGTTCCCACCTGTTTGTACCAGCAATCATTCTTGCTACTTTCATGTCTGTTACTTCTAACTTATGAATAAGATATCCTGAGTCCACCCAGCTTTCGCTCCCGTAAAGCAAAGTTGGTCTGAAAACAGACCGATGTAAAGATAGTTTCGTCTGGGAGCTGACTTCCTTCTTACAGAATACTGCTGATCGCAACTGCGAGCCCACTGCATTAGCTTTACTACACCTTGATTCAATCTCTCTTACTATATTACCATCCTGGGAGAACACACAACCTAAATACTTGAAATTATCGACCTGTTCTAGCTTTGTATAACCAATCTGACATTCGATTCTGTTGAATTTCTTACCCACTGACATCTATTTAGTCTTCGAGAGGCTAATTTTCACACCATACTCATTGCACCTATTTTCAAGTTTCAAGATATTAGACTGCAGCTTTCGGCACAGTCTGCCATTAAGACCAAGTCGTCAGCATAGGCCAAACTGCTTACTACATTTCCACCCAACTAAATCCCTCCCTGCCATTTTATACCTTTCAGCAGATGATCCATGTAAACTACGAACAACAAAGGTGAAAGATTACAGCCTTGTCTAACCCCTGTAAGTACCCTGAACCAAGAACTCATTCTACTATCAATTCTCACTGAAGCCCAATTGTCAACATAAATGCCTTTGATCGATTTTAATAATCTACCTTTAATTCCATTGTCCCCCAGTATGGCGAACATCTTTTCCCTCGGTGCCCTGTCATATGCTTTCTCTAGATCTACGAAACATAAACACAACTGCCTATTCCTCTCGTAGCATTTTTCAATTACCTGGCGCATACTGAAAATCTGATCCTGACAGAATCTCTGTGGTCTGAAACCACATTGGTTTTCATCCAACTTCCTCTCAACGACTGATCGCACCCTCCCTTCCAAGATGACAGTGAATACTTTGCCTGGTATACTAATCAATGAGATACCTGGATAGTTGTTGCAATCCTTCCTGTTCCCTTGCTTATAGATAGGTGCAATTACTGCTTTTGTCCAATCTGAAGGTACCTTACCAACACTTCACGCTTATTTTACTACTCTATGAAGCCATTTCCTCCCTGCCTTCCCACTATACTTCACCATTTCAGGTCTAATTTCATCTATTCCTGCTACCTTATGAGAATGGAGTTTATTTACTATTCTTTCCACTTCCTCAAGCATAATTTCACCAACATCATTTTCCTCCTCCCCATGAGCTTGGCTGTTTGCAACACCACCAGGATGATTTCCCTTTACATTGAGAAGATGTTCAAAATATTCCCTCCACCTCTCCAGTGACTCCCTGGGATCTATTACGAGTTCACCTGAATTACTCAAAACACTGTTCATTTCCTTTTTCCCTCCCTTCCTAAGATTCTTTATTACTGTCCAGAAAGGTTTCCCTGCTGCTTGACCTAGCCTTTCCAGGTTATTACCGAAATCTTCCCAGGACTTCTTTTTGGATTCAACAACTATTTGTTTCGCTCTGTTTCTTTCATCTACGTACCAATCCCTGTCTGCCTCGTCCCTTGTTTGGAACCGTTTCTGATAAGCCTTCTTTTTACGTTTACAAGCTGCTCTCACTTCATCATTCCACCAAGATGTTCGCCTTTTCCCATCTTTACACGCAGTTGTTCCTAGGCATTCCCTTGCTGTTTCTACTACAGCATCCCTGTATGCCACCCATTCACTTTCTATATCCTGAAACTGCTTACTGTCTACTGTTCGAAACTTCTCACTAATCATATCCATGTACTTCTGTCTAATTTCCTCGTCCTGGAGATTTTCTACCCTTATTCGTTTGCAGACAGATTTCACTTTCTCTACCCTAGGCCTAGAGATACTTAGTTCACTACAGATCAGATAGTGGTCTGTGTCATCGAAAAATCCGCAAAAAACTCGTACATTCCTAACAGGTTTCCTGTAGTCAAAGTCTGTTAAGATATAGTCTATTATGGATCTGGTACCCCTGGCCTCCCATGTGTAGCGGTGAATAGCCTTATGCTTGAAGAATGTATTCGTAACAGCTAAACCCATACTAGCACAGAAGTCCAGCAAACGCTTTCCATTCCCATTAGCTTCCATATCTTCCCCACATTTACCAGTCACCCATTAGTATACTTCAGTTCTATTTCCAATTCTCGCATTGAAATCGCCCATTGGCACTGTTCTATCGTTGCTGTTGACCCTGACCCCGATGCCACTCAACGCTTCATAAACTTGTCAAATTCATCCTCATCTGCACCGTCACATGCTGAATACACTGAGACAATTCTATTCCTAATTCCTCCAAAAGACAAATCTACCCACATCATTCGCTCATTTATGTGCCTAACAGAAACTATGTTGCGTGCAATGGTATTCCTGATAAACAGCCCTGCCCCATACTGTGCCCTTCCCTTTCTAACACCCGTCAAGTACACTTTATAATCTCCCACCTCTTCCTCATTATCTCCCCTTACCCGAATATCACTTACTCCTAGCACATCCAGATGCATCCTCTTTGCTGACTCAGCCAGTTCTACCTTCTTTCTTCCATAAGCCCCATTAATATTGATAGCTCCCCATCGAATTCCATTTCTTTCGCCAAGTAGTTTCCAAGGAGTCCCTCGCTTTCAAATGGGAGTGGGTCTCCATTACTCCCATAGGTCCGAGGCTTGCTTAAAGTGTTCTGAGCTCGGTAAATTCATGAAGCAGGATGCTGCCCTACTTGCACATAGTCCAAGTGAGGATCTCTCCTCTAACGGGTTATGAACCACCGGTGAATTTTATAGTCCTAGCCGCCTGAGCACAAGTAGGGCCACGACTCAGAATATGTCCGAGATGCCCACTCCCATTCAATAGCAACTGGTATCCCGACTCTCAGGACCACTTACTAGGCCACTCAGCCGTTGCCCATGGTTCACTGAACTAGGACGTGACTACAGTAACCCACAAACATGAACACAGTAATTAAGGGCAAAACTCTTAAATGTTAAGCAGCAAGAAATGTGCAGAAAAAGAGATGAAAAAAATACTGTATGGATTGCAAATCAGTGGAGAAATGACAGTGGCCTGAATAAGTTTTTATGTGCAGTGAGAAGACAATGTCTCAGAGAAATACGAGGTAGTGTATGATGTAATGACATGGAATGTAAATAGTGAAGTAGCCAGCATAAATAGGTCAGTAAGAGATTGGCACTCAGTATTTTAGAGGCTAGGACACCGTCAGCATGTAGTAATATTTCTATTAGACATGGTGACAGGGTAGGAGGTAGAAGTAGGTCTACAACATTGCGACATCTTGCCCTTTATTATCATTTGTCTTAACTTTACGTTAACTATTTTATTCTCTTATGCCATTTTAATTTGTTAATTGCCATTGTTAGCTCATATGCTGTTGCCGAAATGGCATGGCCACTGGACCTCCGAGAAGGAGTTGTTCAAGGCCCATATGGATATAAAATTTAATTTATTTTATTTATTTTAATTATTTTAAATATTTTAATTATTTTAATTTTTAATTATTTTAATTATTTAATTTTAATTCATAAAATGATGTGAATATGAACATGTATTGGGCGGAAGCCAGTTTGTTCAGCAATAAATTCTTGATACATATTCTTATTTTAATTACTTTTTCCTAGCCTCTTACCACCAATACCTTCACGTTTGCCACTTACCTTTTATTAAATGTATATGGCTTTCCTTCCCCTGAATGAGTGTTGAAACCCATCCTCCTGTGTAACCTGGAAAGCAGGTTCGGGGGGTTGTGAAGAAATGGATTTAAGAGAACTGAGGTTAATGAAGAGAGAGCCCTTTTACTTGAAAGCTGACATATGAGAAAATGCTGGGATTATTCTCGTCTTTCTCTATTTTTATGTTCATCCTCGTCTTATATTTCTGTTGCTCTCACTTGCCAATTTGACATCGCATGGTTTTATTCCATTAAACCTTTATGTTCATGTTTATACATTGTTTTATTATTTTCACTTGATTGTTACTTTCCATTATTCAATTTGACTGATATATTCCCTGAGTAATATAAATATTCTAGATGTTTCTAGTCTCTATATAGAAACCTTCCACTGCTCAACAGGCACAACTATATTCAACACACATAGTATGTAGCTGGCCGTAAACTGAAAAGAAAAGGACAAAGTATCGCTTGTTCCTCGAATACCTCTCAGTTTAGTTGCGAGACAACAGCTTTAAAGCTCTCTGTATGTGAAACTTCCAGCCGTGTTTGTACTAGATGCTTGTTTTATTGGCATTATTTACGGTGGAATTCTTACCCGCTGGAATTAGGAAGTATGTACGCAGACAGGGAGAGGCAGGCTGGAATACAGTCCGGCTGGAATTAAAATATATGAACGGTTTGATCTAAGTCAGGACATAAATATATTTTACAGCAGTGAATGCTGTTGAAGTCCGCCTGTGTGATGTAGTTGTTAGTGTGATTAGCTGCCATCGCCGGAGGCCCGGGTTCGACTCCCGGCTCTGCCACGAAAGTTGAAAAGTGGTACGAGGGCTGGAACTGGGTCCACTCAGCCACGGTAGGTCAACTGAGTAGAGATGGGTTCGATTACCACTTCAGCCATCCTGGAAGTGGTTTTCCGTTGTTTTCCCACTTTTCCTCCAGGAAAATACCGGGATAATAACTTAAGTCCACGGCCGCTTCCTTCCCTCTTCCATGTCTATTCCTTCCAACCTTCCCATTCCCCACCAAGGTCCCTGTTCAGCATAGCTGGTGAGGCCGCCTGGGCGTGGTACTGGTCATCCTTTCCATTTGTATCCCCCGACCCAATGTCGCACGCTCCAGGACACTGGCCTTGAGGCGGTAGAGGTGGAATCCCTCGCTGAGTCCGAGGGAAAAACCAACCATGGAGGGTAAGCAGATTAATAAAGAAAGAATGCTGTTGAATATTCCATATCCGCCTGCAAAAGTACTGGTATTTGCAGAATAACATTCTGAATGCCTCTTACATATAAAATAGGAACATTGCGTAGGTAGCATTTCTTTCACTGGAATGCCTTGTTGAAGCACTAGACCTAACTCCATCCTTCATTCATGATGTTAGTTATTTAACGTTCATTCCCATTACTAAAGGTTGTAAGACCACTAAATATCGAGGTTTGTCACACGGGAGTACTTTACCATGTCAGAAGCCAGTAGCAGGGAGTAGTTCCATTGAAACACTCACAATTGGCTCCAGTCACAATCCACTATCTAGATAATAGAAAGACAACGACTAATCTGCTCCACAACACAAGTCGGCTCCTTGTTTCAATCAGTTTAGCCTGAACTAGAATTCAGGTCTTAGTTGGGCTTTTCTACTGCCGAATGTGAATATGATGTGTTACGAGCTCAACTTCGCCTACCTTATGGCTGCTTCTCCGTCTTGATTTAGTGCACACTATATTGCGCTGCTCTATGAACCTTCTGCTTGCTATGCTGTTTCACCACTGCTTCATCTGCTACACCGCCACGCGCAATCTCTGTGACGTCACCTAGTTCTAGTGTGTTCTCGAGCTCGCTTCGCTCCGTGTATATATACCAGTACATATCCGTTTAAATGTGTCAACGCTCACCGTAACAAAAATGGTAGCAGAGTACTTCCTATTTTGACTGCTTCATTCCTTTGTGTGCTTTCATTCATGGCTTGTTTTTCCGATAATTTCCCTTTAGGGGATGACTCTTCCGTACTATCTTCTCCGCTAACACCAAATTTATCATTACCTAACCCTCCTGTACCGATTCTAATTTCCTTTTCGTCTACCCCATCTTCTCCTTCCCTATATCCGTCTTCCTCAACCCATACACCTCATTTGCAATCCGATGATACTAAACCTTCCGTTTTATTACATCATATGGCCCCGTCGCCCCCTCCTTATTCTCAACCCCCAGTACCTACTACCCCTCTGTTGATAATGCACTTAATGTACAAATCATTACGCAGTCGTTATTACAAGTTCCCCAATTATCCCCAACAGATCCCCGAAATCTTACCATTTGGCTGTTTTCAGTTCGTAAGTTCTTAAATATAAAAGTTGCCTCCTTTCCCCAATTAATTGGTCTCTTATCCACCAAAACTACGGGTTTTTTCTCCACCTTTTGGTTGGATAATATGTCAAATTTTTCAAATTGGTATGAATTGAGACATGCGATACACAATTATTTCTTGCCCCTAGAAGTCCGTTACAAACTAAGTACAGAGTTTATCAGACGCCACCAGCTACCCAATGAACCTGCGCACGACTATTTGGACTCTATCATCACTTACAGTGACGTTTTGAATGTTTCATATAATACTTCCGAACTGATATCTATTATTCAGTTTTATGCCGCTCCATCATTCCACATGCTTTTTAATGTTCTTACCCCCCCGTTTCCCTTGTTCAACTCTACAATCTTGCTCAACAACATATGATACATTCTATAGGGGATCGTTCCTACTATGCTTCCGTCTCTCCCCCACCGATCCCTGCTCCTCCTTTACGTTCTTCTTTGTCTGCCGTACCTACCCTTAGTGTCCGTCCTCCTATAACCTGTTATCGTTGTAAATTACCGGGCCATATTGCCCGTCAATGTACTAATTTGCCTTCGGGAAACGCCTTCCACCCGCGTCCTTAGGCAGTAGGCGTTCACATAGGGAAAATCTGCCTCATTCCTCCCAGCTTACCTCCGTATCCTCATCTTCCCAATCCCTTCATAATTCTATTTCTCTCTCACCCAAGAGTTGTCATGTTATGCTTACAGTTAATAATTTTCCTTCTGTTGCGCTCCTAGATTCTGGGGCGACAGTGTCACTCATTAGTTCCCGATTTTATAGCGATTTACTTCACAATAATCCTCATCTGCAATATCTTCCATCTCCCCTTCGATGTCTTTCAGTCACTAATCAACCCTTAAAAATTTTGGGTAGTATCTTGTTACATATTAAACTCCAGCACCTTTCTTGGCCTTTCACTTTTCAGATTGTGGAGGACTTGTCCTTCCCGGTTATCTTAGGTTATGATTTATTTTCACATACTGGTCTTCTTCTTGACTCTGCGCAGTCCAAAGTTTCTTTTTCCTTTTCACACAAGTCTGTTCCGTTGATTAATATCTCTGATTTTCCCTCTCGTTCACATTCTCTACTTCCTGCTATTAACTCTATTAATTCTAACCAGGTTCAAGCTTTGCTCACTGAGTTCTCTGACGTTATTACCCCTAAATTGGGCACGGTTAAGAATTTTTTTGCACATATTGATCTAGTGGATTCTACCCCTGTCCGTTCTTCTCCCTATTTTCTTAGCCCTCCTCGGATGAACACTTTAAATCAATTGATTCAAACAATGCTTAAAGATAATACTATTACTCCGTCATCTTCCGATTATGCTTCACCTGCCTTTGTGGTCGCCAAGCCTGATGGTTCTGCGAGATTTATTGTGGATTATAGGAAGCTTAATGAGAAAATCGTCTATGACTCCTATCCGATGCCTAAATTAAATTCGGCATTCCAACATTTTTCCGGTTCCAAATTTTTTTCAATTTTCGACCTCAATTCTGCTTACAATCAACTTCCCTTAGATGATCTCAGTTCTCGGTATACGGCATTCATTACTCCTACTGGGCTCTATCAATTTAAAAAAGTTCCCTTTGGCCTTAATCTTGGCTCCCAAATAATGCAGCTCTTTGTTGACTCCCTTTTTGCTGACATTAAGTATAAGTATCTTTTTCCTTTTGTTGATGATATTTTAGTTTTTTCTCCGGATTTTGATTCACATTTGTCTCATGTACTCGAAGTCCTTACTCGTCTTCGCAATGTCGGCCTCACCGTTAATCCTTCTAAAGTTTTGATCGCCCAAACTTCGATTAAATTTCTTGGCCACATATTGAGTTCTGATGGCATTGCTGTTGATCCTGATCGTGTCTCTGCCATTAATAAGATACCCCCTCCTACGAACTTGAAACATTTACGTTCCTTTTTGGGAATGGTTAGCTTCTATGCCAAATACATCCCTAATTTTTCATCTATTGCTGATCCATTGAATAAACTCAAAAGAAAAGGGGTCAAATTTCACTGGTCCCTTCAGCAACAAATGGCCTTTGATCTTCTTAAATCGAAACTATCTCATGCTCCCCTCTTACAAATTCCTGATTTTAATTTTACCTTTGAATTATCTACCGATGCCTCAGACATTGCCATTGGTGCTGTCCTTCAACAAACTATTAATGACCGTACGCTCCCCGTGGCCTACTTTAGTCGCCTGTTATCCCCTGCTGAACAAAAGTATTCTACTTACGAAAAGGAAGCCTTGGCTCTTATTCTCTCAATAGAACACTTTTCTGAATATCTCGACCATCGCGAGTTTATTGTCAGCACTGATAACCAGGCCCTTTCTTGGCTCTTACATAACGCCCCCAAAATTGGTCGTACTGGTCGTTGGTTACTCCGCCTGTCTCGTTTCAAGTTCTCTTTAAAATTCGTTTCCGGTTATAATAACTCTGTCGCCGATGCTCTTTCTCGTCTCTTTGATGACCATCAGCTTCAACCTTCCGAACTTGATTCCCTTCCTATTAACTCTGTTATTTCCGTCTCTTCCTTAACTAACTTTCCCCTCTCTTTTCAATCTTGCTTGCACCATCAACAGCATGACCCTTACTGTCAACAAATTTCCCAAGAAATTACTTCTCCTGATTATTCTGGCCCTTTTCGGGTCCACCACCAACTCCTTCTTTTTAAACCTACTCCTAAGGCTACTCCTCGTCTGGTTCTTCCTTCCACTCTCCGGTCTATGGTATTTCAATATTTTCATGATTCGCCTATCGGCGGCCACTTTGGGAGAGCTAAGACCTACGCTCGCCTTGCCTCCCAATTTTTTTGGCCGCAGATGCGTAAAGACATTTTTTCGTGGGTTCGATCTTGCCCTTCTTGTCAGAAACATAAACCGTTAAATCACCTTCCTTACAGCTCCTATGCCGCTTCTCCCGCCACTTACTCGTCTGAAAAGTATTATATTGACATTGTTGGGCCTATTGTTAAATCCTCTAAGTCCAATTCATACATCTTTACTCTGTTAGATGGGTTTTCTAAATTTCTTATTGTTCGTCCTTTGAGAAATATCTCTTCACAAATTGTTATTAATCTTTTGTTCAATTACATTTTTCCTATCATTGGCCTCCCTAAAGTTCTCATTTCTGATAATGCTTCGATTTTCACCTCTAGACAGTTCTATAATTTTTGTTTTTCTCTTGGCATAAAAAAGGTTTGTACTTCCCCCTATCATCCTCAGGCAAATACCGTCGAACGCTACCACCGTAACCTTAAAACATTTCTATCTATTTTTCACTCCCATAACCAGAAATCATGGGATACTGAACTCCCTTCCTTTGTGCTCGCCCTCAACTCCACCATCAATTCTTCGACTGGTTGTACACCGGCTAAACTCTTTCTTGGTCGTGAGTTGAATACCCCCCTTGCCCTTACGTGGGATCTCCCCTCGCTTTTGGATACACCCTCCGATCGTCTTAATCACTCCCAATTGTATTCCGCTTATCAAAAGCTCCTTCAGGCCAGTAAAGTTCATAAAAATCTGTGTAATTCCCGTGCCTTACCTTCTAAATTTAAATTGTTTGATTTAGTTCTTCTTAAAAATCATCCATTTAGCTCTGCACCTCAGAATATTTCGGCTAAACTCTCCCCTCGTTGGCTGGGTCCCTTTCGTATTCTTTCTTTTCCCTCGCCCAATACTGTTCAGCTTCAGTCTGTGGAATCCCCTATTGATCTCCGAAAGGCTCATTTTTCTCGACTAAAGCCCTTCCATACCTAATCCCTACGTTCCCCTTTTTTTCTGTGGGGCGGGAGAGGGGTATTGATCGGTTCTTTTATTCCTTTTGTATTTTCTTGGTTTTACGATATTAGTTTGCTGTCCATTACTCTCCTTCCTTCATATTTCTTAACAAATTTTTTTTCCCTTGTCTCTGCTCACCCAGCTCTTCTCCCACTGCCGAAAATTTCATGCCTGATCCTCCCCCTCTTTTAACTAAGTTTTGTCTTGTTATCCCTTTGGGGTATATTATTGATAAATATTGGAAAATTTGTTTTTACTGTCATATTGTTATGCAGAGCACTAGATAATTTGGTTTGATCATTTAAATCATCCTGTTTGTTTTCTTGCTCTCTCCTTTCCCCTCGTCCTTTTCCCCCTTATTCTCCTCTTTTTTTGGTGACTTATTCTCTTTATTTCTTCTTTCCTATGATGCTGCGTCTTCCTGTCTGGCCCTGAGACCGCGCTTCCTTCAGACTTCGTGGGACCTGGTGCTTCTACTATCTTCATGTTTTCGTCGGTTCTGCCTTTTTGCCTCTCATCGTTTCCGCCGCAGTTGGATCTCCGCCACTCTTCATCTTCGTCCGTATCGCTTTGGACCACCGGTACTGCTTTCACCATCTTCTGCTCTCATTTGCCGTCTCGTCAACCTTGGACACCAATCCTTCGGATTTCTCCTGGTGGTGGGAGTATGTTACGAGCTCAACTTCGCCTACCTTATGGCTGCTTCTCCGTCTTGATTTAGTGCACACTATATTGCGCTGCTCTATGAACCTTCTGCTTGCTATGCTGTTTCACCACTGCTTCATCTGCTACACCGCCACGCGCAATCTCCGTGACGTCACCTAGTTCTAGTGTGTTCTCGAGCTCGCTTCGCTCCGTGTATATATACTCGCCGCTTTCTCCTGTTCGGCGATCAGGTGTGACTTGGTGTTGTAATCGGCAGTGGGAGCTCAAGCCCTGCACCGGCTGGTCCGAGTGCATTTGGACTTTACTTGGTTCTCCGTTACGTGTTTGGTGAGCAGACTTTTACTGTAATTATTTACCATTCATTTTAATTTCGCCCTCTCATTCATCATATGGGCTCGAATAACGCTTCGATATTGAACTATCGTCCCTTCAGGACACAGCGAAATTTCACGGTGCCAAATTATTGACTTTGACTTTATGATGGAAATATGAAGGAGGAAGCGTGCTGGGCTTCAAGTTTTGAAAAATTGTACTGGAACCTTTTCTCTCGTTTGGAGCGGACATCGTACCCTGGTCAATCCCCTTTCCCTGCTTGAATCTCTTTCCCGATTTTTCCTTCTTTTCGTCTACCTTTCACACCTCTAGTAACATATTAATAAATTTGTAGCTTGGTGCTCTGCTAAATTTTTACACTTCATCTGGCGTGTGCCTTTCGATTATTCTGGTGTCTACTTGTTTTAAAAGGAAAAAAGGTGTGCCTTAGTTTTAGGGGGATAGTCTGTTCTTTTATCACGTGCCTTTGTGAGCACTGGAAAAATTCCTTTTAACTAATGTTAATTTTCTTGTTTCTGTTTCCATAATTCCTTGCTACTTTTGTGGCATTCGCGTGAACATTGGTATAAAATTTTATTCTGGTTTCGTGCTTGGCGCCCCCCCCCCCAAGCTCTATTGTGGTTAGGTGATTACCCTTTTAAGATACGTACACTAAACAAAAAAAAGGAGAGAAAACCTGTTGATAATTTGTACAATTTCCCACTTTAATGGTGTATCAAATGGTCGAAGTTCTCATTCTTATAGTGTAAACAATTGTTATTTCTTGGAGTTGTTTTAATATATGTGTTCATTTTTTTTTAAACCTGTGCTTGTGGGAGTTTTCTTGGGTGTTCTCCTTCCCCCCCCCCCCCGCTTTTCCACGTGTCTCTACCGCGATAGTTCCTTTAGGGAAAGGCCCCATAATTGAAATCACCACTTGATTTGGGATGTGATTACTGCTATCTGGTTATTCTAGACACGACATTTAAATATTGGTGTTTCCTCACTTTACGCCCTTCCCTGCGCATTGCTCTGCTGAGTCCTCTTCCCCCCCGCACCGGCAAGTATTTCTTGAGTCCCTTTGCTTACTTTACGTCGAACTTGGTCGGTTTATGCTTAGTGATTGCTGCAAGCACTTGAAAGTACATATCCGTTTAAATGTGTCAACGCTCACCGTAACAGATGAGAATTTGTTTTTAAGTCAGAGAAGTAAATACTGTTCTGATCACACTGTTAGGTTTCTTTCGGAATAGCTCTTCAGAATTTCTGTCATTTGATAGGCAGGATTTCATCTCACATACGGAAACAATAGTAGTATCTTCTCTTTTTTCTTTTGTTGATAGTTCAAATTCGCACTAGCACATCGAAAATTTTCGGCGACGCAATGACGGAAAAGTGAAAGAATTGGAAAGGTAAGGGAGGTGGTGTTAATTAAGGTATATCCCCAGCATTTGCCTGGTGTGAAAATGGGAAACCACGGAAAACCAAATTCACGACTTAGTCTTCTTCTTGTAGTGTTCATTTCTCGCTGAAGGTTAACGAGCACCATGGAGTAAACATTATCATTTTGTGCTTCCTGTACCGGGGTTTTTGTGGGTTCTTCAATCAATCAATCAATCAATCAATCAATCAATCAATCAATCAATCAATCAATCAATCAATCAATCAATCAATCAATCAATCAATCAATCAGTGAATCAATAAATCACTCAAATCAACACTTTCAGGGCTGTCTCCCGCATGGAAGATTCCCTATCTGTTTTTTATCCTCCACATTCGTAGCCTCACGATTAGGTTTATTAGCTGCCGACCTCGAAGGCACGAGTTTGATTCCCGCTGCTGCTTGAAATTTAAGATGGGTAGGTGGTCTGGTATGTGGTTAAGATGGTACATGCAGCTCACCTCCGCAGCGCAGGATGTGGTGACGGATTTACATTTTTCTTCTTTTTTTCTTTCAGCTATGTATCTAGTTTTTTCTCAAATGATTTTAAGAATTTAGTAATGTATCGAACATCCCCTCCTCTGCGAACCATGTGACCTTGCCGCGGTGGGGAGGCTTGCGTGTCCCAATGATGCAGATAGCCGAGCCGCAGGTGCAACCATATCGGGTGGGTATCTGTTGAGAGACCAGACTAACGAATGGTTCATCGAAAGGGGGGTAGCAGCCTTTCGGTTGTTGCAAGGGCGGCAGTCTAGATGATTGACTGATACGGCCTTGTAATAATACTCAACGTGGCTTAGCTGTGTTGATACTGCTACACGGCTGAAAGCAACGGGAAACTACAGCCGTAACCACCTCCCGAGGACATGCAGCTCTCTCTGTATGAAAGATGTACTGATGATGGCTTCCTCCCGGGTAAAATATTCCGGAGGTAAACTAGTCCCCCATTCGGATCTCCGGGTGGGGACTACACGAGAGGGGGCGATCATCAGGAAGATGGATACTGACATTCTGCGAGTCGGAGCGTGGAATGTTAGGAGTTTGAATCGTTGTGGTAGGTTAGAGAATCTGAAAAGGGAGATGGATAGGCTAAAGTTAGATGTAGTTGGTATAAGTGAAGTACGTTGGCAGGAAGAACAGGATTTTTGGTCAGGCGACTACCGAATTATCAACACGAAATCAAACAGGGGTAATGCAGGAGTTGGTTTAATAATGAATAAGAAAATAGGGCAGCGTATAAGCTACTACGACCAGCATAGTGAAAGACTTATTGTCGCCAAGATAGACACCAAACCAATGCCCACCACAATAGTGCAGGTCTATATGCCTACTAGTTCAGCGGATGATGAAGAAATTCAAAGAATATATGAGGAGATAGAAGATTTAATACAATATGTCAAAGGTGACGAGAATCTAATTGTGATGGGAGAATGGAACGCAGTGGTAGGCCAAGGAAGAGAAGGTAGCACAGTAGGAGAATTTGGATTGGGACAAAGGAACGAAAGAGGAAGTCGGCTGGTTGAATTCTGCACTGACCATAATTTAGTCCTCGCCAATACTTGGTTCAAACACCACAAACGACGGCTGTATACGTGGACGAGACCTGGAGACACTGGAAGGTATCAAATAGACTTCATTATGATTAGGCAGAGATTCAGAAACCAGGTGTTGGATTGCAAAACTTTCCCAGGAGCAGACGTGGACTCTGACCACAACTTGTTGGTCATGAAATGCCATCTGAAGTTGAAGAAATTGAAGAAAGGAAAGAATGCAAAAAGATGGGATGTAGACAAGTTGAAAGAAAAGAGTGTGATGGATCGTTTCAAGGAACATGTTGCACAAGGACTAAATGAAAAGGCCGAAAGAAACACAGTAGAGGAAGAGTGGAGAGTCATGAAAAATGAAGTCAGTAGGGCTGCTGAAGAAATGTTAGGAAGGAAGGAAAGATCAACTAAGAATCAGTGGATAACTCAGGAGATACTAGACCTGATTGATGAACGACGAAAATACAAGAATGCTACAAATGAAGAGGGCAGAAAAGAATACAGGCGATTAAAGAATCAAGTGGATAGAAAGTGCAAGGTAGCTAACGAAGAATGGCTGAAAGAGTAGTGCAAGGATGTCGAAGGCTGTATGGTCCTGGGAAAGGTAGATGCTGCATACAGGAAAATCAAGGAAACCTTTGGAGAAAGGAAATCTAGGTGCATGAATATTAAGAGCTCAGATGGAAAGCCACTTCTAGGGAAAGAAGACAAAGCAGAAAGACGGCAGGAGCATATCCAACAGTTGTATCAAGGTAACGATGTAGATAATTTCGTTCTGGAACATGAAGAGGCTGTTGATGCTGATGAAATGGGAGACCCAATTTTGAGGTCAGAGTTTGACAGAGCTGTGAGTGACCTAAATAGGAACAAGGCACCTGGAATTGATGATATCCATTGATGAATTACTGACTGCCTTAGGAGAAACCAGCATGGTAAGGTTATTTCATTTAGTGTGTAAGATGTATGAGACAGGAGAAGTCCCATCCGATTTTCGGCAGAATGTTGTTATACCTATTCCCAAGAAAGCCGGTGCTGACAGGTGTGAAAACTACCGCACTATTAGTTTAGTATCTCATGCCTGCAAAATTTTAACACGTATTATTTACAGAAGAATGGAAAAACAAGTTGAAGCTGAGTTGGGGGAAGATCAATTTGGCTTCAGAGGAAATGTAGGAACACGTGAAGCAATCCTGACTTTACGTCTGATCTTAGAGGATCGAATCAAGAAGGACAAAGCCACGTACATGGCATTTGTAGATCTAGAAAAGGCATTCGATAATGTTGATTGGACCAGGCTATTTATGATTCTGAAGATGATAGGAATCAGATACCGAGAACGAAGAATTATCTACAACCTGTATAAAAATCAGTCTGCAGTGATAAGAATCGAGGGCTTTGAAAAAGAAGCAGCAATCCAGAAAGGAGTGAGGCAAGGCTGCAGTTTGTCCCCTCTCCTTTTCAATGTTTACATAGAACAGGCAGTAAAGGAAATCAAAGAGAAATTTGGAAAGGGAATCACAGTCCAAGGAGAGGAAATCAAAACCTTGAGATTTGCCGATGATATTGTTATTTTATCTGAGACTGCAGAAGATCTCGAGAAGTTGCTGAATGGTATGGATGAAGTCTTAGGTAAGGAGTACAAGATGAAAATAAATAAGTCCAAAACAAAAGTAATGGAGTGCAGTCGAACGAAGGCAGGTGATATAGGAAATATTAGATTAGGAAACGAAGTCTTAAAGGAAGTAGATGAATATTGTTACTTGGGTAGTAAAATAACCAACGATGGCAGAAGTAAGGAGGACATAAAATGCAGACTAGCACAAGCAAGGAAGAGCTTTCTTAAGAAAAGAAATTTGCTCACTTCAAACATTGATATCGGAATTAGAAAGATGTTTTTGAAGACTTTTGTGTGGAGCGTGGCATTGTATGGAAGTGAAACATGGACGATAACTAGCTCAGAAAGAAAGAGAATAGAAGCTTTTGAAATGTGGTGTTATAGAAGAATGCTGAAGGTGAGGTGGATAGATCGAATCACGAATGAAGAGATACTGAATCGAATTGGTGAGAGGAGATCGATTTGGCTAAATTTGACGAGAAGAAGAGATAGAATGATAGGACATATCTTAAGACACCCAGGACTTGTTCAGTTGGTTTTTGAAGGAAGTGTAGGTGGCAAGAACGGTAGGGGTAGACCAAGGTATGAATATGACAAACAGATTAGAGCAGATGTAGGATGCAATAGTTACGTAGAAATGAAAAGGTTAGCACAGGATAGGGTGGCATGGAGAGCTGCATCAAACCAGTCTATGGACTGATGACTCAAACAACAACATCGAACATCCGCCTTGGTGAATTATTCCAGTCCCCAATTCCTTCTTTTAGGCTATATATGAATATTTACAATTATTTGTCATCTTCAATTCCAACTTTATCTACATGTTATGGTCTTTTCTGCTTTTGAAAGCTCAGTTCAAGTTTATTCGTCTGCGAACATCATTTCACGCAATTCCTCCGCTGAGAGCTCGAAAAAGTAACTCTGATTAGGGTCCCAGACATCTTTATTGAATTAGGGTGTTACCAGATACTTATGCGCCCTCTCCTTCACATCCTTACAAGAATCCGTAAATTCTCTTATAAACATAAGTAGATATTAACACGTGGGTACTTACGGTGATCCCTGTCAACCACTGCCACTCCATCAACATAATAATTAAAATTGAGACGACTTTTCCACTTAGTGAAACTTTCAGCCTGACAACTATGACAATAAACCGCGCCGGAGTTTCCATCCGCAGGATAAGAATCGATATAAAACATCTGCTGGTAAGCCATCAACTAGCCGGATAGAGGCTCAAGACATGAAACACCTTCTGCAGGTGGTATCAGTAATCAGAAGCTACCAGCAAGCTGATTGCATTAAGATAGAAAGACTGAATCACTTAAATTCTCATTTACATAAAGCAATAATTTCAACGAAACTGTAAAAGGTTAATTGTTATTATCGTTTACTATGGCACTAAAACTGGAAAAGTATCTTCCAATATTTTCAAGCGAGCGTGTTAATCTAATTTTTTCTCTTTTTTTTTTTCGCTAGGGGCTTCACGTCGCACCGACACAGATAGGTTTTATGGCGACGATGGGATAGGAAAGGCCTAGGAGTTGGAAGGAAGCGGGAGTGGCCTTAATTAAGGTACAGCCCCAGCATTTTCCTGGTGTGAAAATGGGAAACCACGGAAAACCATCGTCAGGGCTGCCGATAGTGGGATTCGAACCTACTATATCCCGGATGCAAGCTCACAGCCGCGCGCCTCTACGCGCACGGCCAACTCGCCCGGTCGTGTTAATCCCTTATACATGTGAAATATAATACGGATATTTATAAAGAGTTGATGTATACATTAAATCTTCAAGTTTTTCAGCCTGTCCAATCATGAAACATTTACCTATATTACTGTAATATAAGGTTAAAAGATCGCATTAATAACAGAATGATTGATATGTTTCATTCTGCAAGAACGTCCTCAGATTCCATGAAATCACTCTAAGACGTAGGTGTATATGTACAATAGTGTTTACGTTGCGTAAACGTGTAGAAAAGAAAGATGTCTGGGAAATCTAAGAGAATTCGGGCGTTATTGCCTACCAGGTAGTCGGTAAATTTATAGTTGTGGTTTCCTCGCAAGGGGGCGCTCATGGCCCTGGGTTTCATTCAGTTAACAACAGAGATGATGATTAATTCCTGCACCAAAGGTAGTTGGGCATAGAAAAGGTGAGTCTGTTCAAAGTAGTGGTGAGATCATGCTACCTGGAAGGCTTTATCTTTATTTTTCTTAAGGATTTCCTCGGCCTATACGATAGTGCTTTGTTTTATGGCTTGTTAATGGAAAGCATGTTCTTCAACTTACACTCAGACAGAATATATATATATATTTTGCAATTTGCTTTACGTAGCACCGACGCAGATAGGTCTTATGGCGAAAAGGACTAGGAGTGGGAAGGAAGCGGCCGTTGCCTTAAATAACGTACAGTCCCACCATTTGCCTGGTGTGGAAATTTGAAACCGCGGAAAACCATCGTCAGGGCTGCCGACAGTGGGGTTTGAAGCCACTGACTTCTGTAAGCTCACAGCTGCGTGCCCCTAACCGCACGGCCATCTCGCCTGGTAGATTTTTTAAAAAGCCAAAGAAAATACGAACTTGTTAAAGTCAATGGTGTTACACTGAAAACGATTGGGTTTATAACATTCTGGCGACACGCTGATATTTTTTGGCGGAATTTACGGCACTTCCACTTTATTTACTGAATACAGACAATATCCACCCGTCACAGCTTGAGTGATTCGGCCAACACCGAAGTTCCCTCCAGTCTTTGTCTAATTATTGATCGGTCTCAAATTGGGTTAATTTGGCCTCGCTTCTTTAACCTGCTCCAGCCTCGCATATTTCTCACACCGATCGGACGGCACTGGATTGCTAGAGACTACAATATATATATACTGCATATCCTCGCCATTCCATGTGGTCCGCTGTTGGCATGTCAAAGATCTCTGATAGTACATTTTGTGTCTACCCGAGAAAATTTGATGAAAAATATACAAGTATCTAAAAATATGTAGTATATTAAAATTCCCATAAATTATATTAATGTCAAAAGATAAAAATTGTGCTAAGGTTCTATTTTCCTTGTGCAGTGTTACTTTACTGAATCTGACAGAGAATGGATTTACAGAGAGTTTACTATTCAATTATGTAATTCGGAGGCCCATTTATTTGAATAAATCAGGGTTTTGCATAAGGAAAACTTCAAAACATGACTCAAATCACTGGATAATTTCACCTGTTTACGTTGGTATTTAGACTACTTACGGGATTATTTCAAAACATAGCCTTGCTTCTAAAGCTTGAAATTTAGCATTTAATGAATATAATAATAATAATAATAATAATAATAATAATAATAATAATAATAATAATAATAATAATAATAATAATAATAATAATAATAATAATAGTCCGAATCACTGACTGATTTGTCAGCGTTGTGGCCTTCGGTTCAGACGGTCCCGGGTTCGATTTCCGGCCGGGTCGGGGATTTTAATCGCCTTTGATTAATTATTATGTCCCGGGGACTGGGTGTTTGTGTTTGTAACAACACTTTAGTCTTCATATTCACACAACACACTACACTATTAACAACCACAGAAACATGCAATAGTGATTATATCCCTCCATATCTGGTTGGCGTCGGGAAGGGCATCCATCCGTAAAACAGGGCCAAATCCACATGTGCGACACAGTTAGCACCCGCGACCACACAGGTGTAGAAATTAATAATAATAATAATAATAATAATAATAATAATAATAATAATAATAATAATGATGCAAACCTGAGGCACTGCTACATTTTAATATCCGGCCAGAGGTGTTATACGATGCGGAATGTCCCGCAGTGTACAAGAAAGGCCTGAAGGAAAAATAGGAAGCGAACAAAATCATTAAAGAAGAAAGAAAGGAAAAAAGAAAGAAAGAAAGAAATATTTTGAGGAAAATCTTGGGCTTTGTCAATGACAGTTCTGAATAAAAGAGATGGCACAGCCACGATATATACATGCACGTCAAGAAGATAACCTATTATTCGGAAAAGAAGGTTTATTTTTCATGAACAAATGGATCGTGTCCCACTCAAGAAAAAATGTCAAGAATCGCAACGTTTAAAAGTAAAGCCGAATCTAAGAACTGAAAAGTTGTGAACACAGGAGAGAAAGGAAAACGTCTAGAACGAATACAGAAGTACTCGACAAATATCGAAGTCTGAAGAAGGAGAAGACAATTGAAACGACGTGGTCCAGTGTTGGCCAAAACGAAATGAATGAATGATTAATATTAATGTTATTGGATTTATGCCCTACTAACACCGGTGTGCCAGAAATTTAGTCTCACAGCAGTCCTTTTATGTGACATTAAATATACAACAAGAGGATGACGTATCTGTACACCTTCAAATACATCTGGCTGGATCAACTTGGTCTCAGAATTCCTGAGTCATTCAACCCGGCAATGTTGTGTATTCTGGCAGCATTTTATTCATACAGTAGTCGAAGGGATGCACTCTTAAAAAATGTATTTTCGTCAGCTAACTTTCACGTTACAAATTGTCTAGATCATCTTTGGCATTCCCTAAATAATCTTCAGTACGCTTCTGTGACTGACTACGGTGAATTTCCCATTTCTATTTACCTAACTCCCGACGTTATGTGGAATGATGTTTCAGCGTTCTCATGGCCTACATAATAATCGCGGAATAAGAGATCTAGGATGATATCTGTTGATAAATCTTAGTATTAACAGTACTAGAAGGTGATAACGTCAGAAAAACGCGTACAATGAAAGGACAGAAGAAATTTAAAACATGAACCTGAAACAACTATGGATTTGGTAGCAAGAGTGTTTTAATCAATTAATGTCATGCGGTCTTGCAGGTATAAAATAACAAAATATCGGCATTCCTGGCAATAAAACACACCGGAATGTCTACTGATTTGAGAGAATATAATGTTTGCCTCTTTCAGCATGCTATTCAGATGTTTTTTCTTCTATGATTTGTACTGATCTGTGGAATCACAATTTCTATCAAAACATGGTACTGAATATGTCAAATACACTAAGACAGAATTTCTAAACTTCAGATCAAGAATTAAGTATATTGAAAGAAATCGAGGCGAGAAGGTGAATTGCGCGAATTTCGTAAAACGCGTGTTTTCATGTTTTCTTGTTTAGTTGTTACTTTGGGAAATACCGTACTAGACTAGTTAGAGGAAGTAACCTTTCAGCCAACGCAGTAAAAACAGTTCTATATCTGAATTATGAGATTTAAGGATATAGCCTACGTTAAGAAGGCTCCGCGATGTAGGGGTAGCATGTCTGCCTCTTGCCCGAAGACCCCGGTTTCGATTCCCGGCCAAGTCATGGATTTTTAACTGGATATGAGGGCTGGTTCGAGGTACACTCAGACTACGTAATTACAATTGAGGAGATATCTGTGATATTGCGGCCCCGGTCTTCAAAGCCAAGAATTCGTGACAACTCATAATCTGCAGGCTATCCGGCTGAGCAGCGGTCGCTTGGTAGGTCATGGCTAGAGGCATGATTTTTTCGCATTAATTTTTAAACAATTTCGCGAGAAGGATACTAATTTTCGCGTTATTTCGCGAAATAGAAATTGCCGTATCGCTTTAATTTCGCTTTAATGAAATTCTAAAATTAATCATTGTTTCCTCAGTTGGTTGGCTGTGGGAAGGTCTCCAAATCCTAACCAGTAGAAAAAAGAAAAATCTTTATCAGAAAGAGGTCTTGGAAAACCTAGTCTTACTATCACTGATCGTTGATTGTGGAGGAATAATTGATGGACTGTATATACCTGGTACATACTTTTGAAGCATTTTCCGGACTGCAGGGTCGTCTACCTTCTCCAGCGGGATGTTGTTTCGTGAATAAATGCTATTTTTTCGCTCTTAGCTTTCTTTTGCATATCTAATGGGAGTTCTATTGTTGCCTGCCGTTTCACATTTGGAGTGCTAAATTTACGTTCTGAATGTTCCTTATTTTTAAAACAATGTTTTGAGACGGTGTCTCTTTTGTCCCACTCGATACGAACATTACAAAATGTACACATTAAAATATTGCTTTCCGAAACGTATAAACCTTCACTCGCAAACTGCTTAGCTCTGCTGTGCACCGTAACACTTGTCGAGCGACCCATCTTCGCTACTCTCTGTGATCACGTGATCACTTTCTTAATTTTACTTGACCACGAAGCCGAATTACACCAGTCAATTGTGCTGCTTGTAGACGTCATTAGGGATTACAGGATTACACAATGCCATGAGGAGTCAGGCTGGGTAGGTGGGGGGGGGGGGGATTACTAGCCACCACAAGAACATTCCTAACATTTCGTTTGACAAGAAGCCTGGAGCCAACCCTTTTTCTTTGATGCCATGTTTTAAAGAGATTTTCCAGAACGTTAATGATAACATATTTCTTTCCTGTTGCGCCGTTCCCGCGTCCAGGCATGGACACAAGAGATCCTGACTAGCTCTAACTTTAATAACTCTGGTGACTAAGTTCTACGGGTGTGAGTTCCGTAACAGAAAAACGTCCAGGTCGATCAACGGTAGTCTCTAACTAACGCAGAAAGACGTCTCTTACTCGTATCTAGTTAGGTACCATTCTCATTAACTCTGATGGAAATTGTCGTCGCTTGTTACTACTACAGTCTTACAACTAATTCTTATTCTAAGAACACAGAGAAAGAGTGTTTAGGTTTCACTATTCCATATTTATTTAAATATTAAACCAAATATTCAAGGAATTATCTCAAATTTTTACTAATGAAGTAGCTCTTGTAATGAGTGACTCATTGTCAACCTAATAATTCATGTCCGTCAACAACTTTAGAGAAATCACATCTTCCGACTTCAACCTAAATGAATGCCTTCTCGGCTTAAATTGCTTCCTTTCCTAAACTCATTCATCTCCGAAATCATCAATTATTAGCATAAATTACATGTACCATCTGGGAAATTCTTGAAAAAGCTACGTTTTCCTTCGTATATAATTCACCTACAGAGCTGGGTGATGACCAAATAAATTAAATTGAACACAGATAATGGTATTTACAAGTGCCTTCTTGGCAAGAAAATAAACATTAAAATTAAGTACTTTAAGAATATAGGATGCATCCACAAAGAATAAAATTAAAAAAAATCCTATTAACTATTATTTACAGTCTATCTAGTGATATTCTCCTGAGAAAATAAAGAAACAAAATGGAATTTCTGAGTTAATGCTCAGTCAAGAAATGGAGTTCAAGTTGTCTGAGTCAATCATTCTTGGGATCCGCATTAGATTCGGTTAATTAACACCTAATACCTACTCTAAAAACTGTCACATTACTTAAATTTTCACTGAATGATTGTCTGGCTGCAGTTTTAAGACTATCAATAAGGCTATTATAAAGCTCTTCTTGCATTGTTTTGACAAGTACACTCTTATATGTTTTACATTTTAAACATTCGTTTATGCCTACTTAGTTGTTTCTTAGACGCTCATATTTCCTTGTGTTACACATCATGAGCTAAGCTACGTCCATTGTAAGCCGTAATCACCCTACAAGTAACATTCTCGCAAGATTTAATTTATGAACTTAAGGTAATATGACCTTAGCTTATTGACATAGACTACGTGCGTACGAAGTAGCAAGAAACGTCACCACGCTTGTCATACAGAGTTATTATAACACATACTGCCAATGGAAAATCTACTTAATCGTATGACACTATCTCCAACTAAAAGAAAAATGATTCTCCTTTGAAAATCTAGGTCACCAGTGATCGGCCTATAGGTTGAAATTTATCCAGAAATGTAATTATATACAGTGAGAGTTTTCAAGATCATCCTAAGTAAATCAGTGAAGGCTCAAATCTTATCTAGAGTACATATATGCTTCTCTAGGTAACCTAATATGGATAAAAACATTGCACTACACGTCTCGAGATCATATCCTGAGCTAGATAAAATGCGTAGGCTCCAAAATTATTGCATGGAATTGGCGAGAATTCAGTGACACTCTCAGAAACATCATTTGAAATCACGAGATCTCACTCCGCACAACTATGACTATTACTCTCTCGAAGAAAACAATAACTACAACCATCATACATCATTAACAACTCTATATCATATCCATGACGCATCAATTACTACTCATATTTCATATATAGCCACTCTATCACTTCATCATACGTAGATCACTACCTTGACTTGCACATCAACGTGCCGTGACATTCATAAAATGCCTACTTTACTTACTACTGTCATAGTGCCAAACTTAACGTGAACTTGGAGTAGTCTACTGCCATATTCCTTCATAAAACACTTCCAATATACGATCTCGAACTGATTGACATTGGTTAAATCTAGGACACGCAGGTATTAATGCCAACTTCACTCTTTACACATCACTGATAATAATAATAACTCTAGCTATCTCTCCTCACATATCACTGGAAAACATTGCGATCGGAAAATCACTTGGTGACCACGCCTACAAATGGAATTGACGTTTCATACGGATGAGTACCTACTTCCAATCATCTTAGCTAGATGTTTATCTACGCACTGTCTTCGCACAAAACAAACATCAACATGCAATAAAAAAAATAATATACTCTTACTTACGAAAACGACTTGGATAATGGACTTAGCTTTGCTCAAGATGGTCTCGGCGTTTCCTCATCTCCGGTCATCTGAGACTAGGATCTCGTCATCTGGTTCCTCCACAAGTGGTCGGGTACATCGTAGCTTCTCAACATTGATCACTGGTCATCCGGGACAGCCAACATCGTCTCACCTCGTCAGGATCCAAGCAGCATCGCCTTGCTTCCTTACAGACCCATGGTGAAGACTCGTGCGTATGAAACAGAACAATGATAGAATATTTGACTCATTGCTGACATCTTCCAATTAATATAGCTCTTGCGTTGCTCAGATTGCATAGTTTTTACTGGGGTGCAGTTGATCCAATAAATAGTTCAAAACCGTCTAAGACAGATGTTATGTATATTCTGATTTGAAAATAAATTTCTTTCCGCTATCCTTTTATTAGTCTAAATGCATTCAACCACTGGTCCGTAGGTGTCTTTCAATGTTAAACGGTATCGGGAAAATTTCACCGAGGGCTTGCGTCACTGCGTGACGTAGTTCTACTGTGATATACTTTATCTCTTCTTTTTACGTATTTAATCTCCCGCGCGGCATTTAAATCTTGATCTCCGCTGATTAGCGTGTAGTCGCGATTTAACTTTCGTCTTCCAGTTCCTAGTAATTAGCTCCGCTGGATAATCCTTTTTAAATCGAGTCTTGCGTCTTCTTAACACATCGAAGTCAGATTATATAATAAATGATGAGCATTTTTTTTCTTGAATAATGGTTTCAAATAATGTCCATCTGTCATTTTTTTCTGCGCCTTCTATACGCGGCCATTACTGTAACCGACCGACGAAAAGACTTACAATTCGGCCCGTACTGATGTTAAATGCATTTTATTTGACATTTGACCGCAGAGACTCCATCTTTGTTACTACAGCTCGTATAAAGGACTGTGAAACGGCACACTGTTGATGAATCTTTGTTCGCTCTTTCTTTTCTTTTCATACATAATCTTGGAACAAAATGTCAAGTTCGTTATTCACTACAGATTTCGCTGTAATATCGCGCTTATCGCGAAATAATTGAATTTCGCTTTAAATGGCCTTACCGCATTAATTCGCTTTAATTCACTAACATAATATCCATATTTTCTTAACCATAAAATATGATTCGTAAAGATATCGCAAAATCGCTTCAAAATATTTTTTGTCGCGTTTATCGTTAATGCGACAAAATCATGCCTCTAGCCATGGCCCTTCGGGTCTGTTGCGCCATTGGGTTTCTTTGTTTGTAAGGACATAGGTCATTGGATATGTTTCAAAACAAACACACACACGTAAACGAATAATTTGAGATAAAATCTGTAAACGTGAATTTTATCCTCAGAATGTTATCACATCGAAATTCTCCTTTGATAAAAAAATGTTTAAAATATAACTTGACTTAATAATGCAAGAAATATTTACACTGAGTATTTCCTCAAGTCTTAAATTTACTTTCAGTGAATTTCATATATAATTCTTGTACCAAACAGTACACATCTGTGTCTAAACGTAATTAATACGTACAAAACTTATGTCTCTAACCTTTACTTTTCGTATATATGAATATTTGTCTGTTCATATTTGTTAAGCAATATTTATAAATGTTGTATAAGGAATGTACTTGAGGAATGTAATATTTTGCTTTCTCAAACTCCTTGGCATGTCAGAACTGAAATATCTGGCTCTTAAAATATGCCAGAGAAAAATGATTCTCTTGAACTTTAGTTATGAAGTCACTGTCAGACAATATCTTCCTCAGCTTGCTGCACGTCACAATGCATTACAGCGCTGAGTATAGTTGTGACGGAGTTTAGAACGGAAAAGAATATGCATGAGTTACCTGCAGCCTGGAGACGTGTCTGTTAGAATTCACATCATCGGTTCGTCTTCCCATAGATCGACAATGACTATTAATTTATGAAAACACCTGGTTTTAAAAATTATAACATAATATGTTACTGCGTCTTATCAATGTAAATTCATTTTCCACTATTACCTGCACCCTTAATGTTTATCAATCTCGGACATGTTCACAAGACATGAGAGTAAAGTTTTCCATTCATTCCACTATGTCTATGTCATTACATCGAAATTCTCATTCGATTGAAAAAAAGTTTAAAATATAATTTGACTTGATAATGCAAGAAATATTTACATTGAGTATACTCCGATTCCGATCTCCCATGATCAAACTTTGATCCCGTTTGAATCCTACGGAATGTTATGGTATTTCACCTTGAGAATTCTAAAATTCGTACGATTGACGGGTTGAGGAATCTTAGACTTAATCATTCAGGCTCTTGAAACCTAAGCACAATCATATTCACTGAACTCATCGAACCATATCAACAGATTTCTAAAACACGTTTCATTGTATCACTCTTAATACATGAATCTTGAGTCAACCTGACGTTTGACAGATATCTAGAGTTTTGTTCTTGTTGGGTTTACGTTCCTTTAGTTTTTCAGACACCCAAAGTATGGGCACTAACATCTATCGAACGATAATTGTGTGTTTTAGTTGCTGGAAGGTATGAACTGGGCGTTTACTGGTTTACCACACCCGTGTAAAGATGAGAGGATTCGGAGTCAAAACTAATGTTACGGACTCATTCACGTTTTTAAATGATCATCTTAATAGTTAATATTACATTTATTCAGCTATTTATCTGATGTGAATGCAATTATAAATGGTAGGCCTACCATGTTGCATGAATACGGTAGAAAAATATTCAGATCACGAAATAACCTTTCTCCTTTCGGAATTTTTGGAACTGTATTACTTCTGCCGTATTACTTATATTTCTATTTTTGACACCGACCTCTTGGCTTTCTCTTGTTGTTAACTTATTATCGTCAAATATCTCCACATTCTGAGATGGTAAGGAATGTGATTATTACTTTTCGAGGAAGTAAATCTATGTAAATTTCCGGTATACTTTTGTGCTTATCATTCATGATTTCTCTTCAAATTTTCCTCAAATCTTGAACGGTAGAGCGAATCTATTTCTCCACCTGGCAAAGAACTCGCCTTAATGCATTCTCGTTTCATGTAATACTTCTCCTTACATCCTACTTCTCAGTCACTGAACAAGTATCTCGTGTCACGACTGTAACATATTAAACCATCTTTCTTGTTAGCATGGTCGAAAATTGGAAATACACTATAATGATCTTTGCGAGGTGGCTGTAATTTTTAAATAATAATTTGTACTACACAAAAATAAATAAATAAATAAATAAATAAATAAATAAATAAATAAATAAATAAATAAATAAATAAATAAATAAATAAATAAATAAATAAATAAATAAATAAATAAATAAAATATACTAATAAATGCCTGCCAAGTGTAGCTATGTACACTAGTGCCCAGACGTAAAGCATAATCACTAAACGAGGCCATACCGCCTGATAGGAATATCAGAGGGATTAATCAACAAACGGAAGCAAACACACCATGTCACAAAAATTTTCCAAAAAATAGTGTCAGGAACGTTCTGATAGCTAAGGTACACCTTTGACAACTAACAAAACTTGGAAATGTCATCCTCAACAAAATGTGCTGTTTATAGGGTGTATGGTTACCCCTAACGGCCACAAATTCTTCGCAGCGACGTGGCATGCTCTCTAGCAGATGGTCCAAGAGCTCTTGTGGTAGTCGATCCCATTCCTCCGAAAGGGCAATGCGAAGGTCTTGGGGGTTCATTTGTGGAGGCTGACGGGATGCAATTCGCCTCCCAAATGCATCCCGGGCATGTTCTATAGCATTCAGATCTGCAGACCTCGCTGGTCAGTCCATGCGATGAATGTCTTCCCCAGCCAGAACTGCATCCACCAGAACAGCGCGGTGCGGTCGGGCATTATCGTCTATCAAGAGGAAGTCTGGACCAAAGCACCACTGAAGAGTCGAACATGTGGTCTCAGTATCTCATCCCTGTATCTCCGAACGTTAACAGTATTCCTCGGACTATCCATGAAGACATGCAGGTCTGTACGGCCATTCAACATGGTGCTGCCCCACACCATGACGCCACCACCACCATACTGGTCCCGTTCCACGATGTTCCTGTGGTTGTATCGGCTACGCGGTTCTCTCCAGATTAATGTGCGACGGGAATCGTTCTGCAAACTGAAGCGGGATTCATCTGTGAAGAGCACATGCCTCCATTAATTCATGGTCCAATTTCAATGTTGACGGCTCCACAGTAAACGGGCCCGTCTCTGTGCTGGAGTGAGCTGGACGCACACCGCTGGACGTCGGGCAAACAGCCCTGCTGTTCTGTACCTCCGGTACACAGTTTGGCGGGAAACGGCAACCCCTGAAACGGCTGCAAATTCCGCCGACAATTGGGAACATGCATCATTTTCAAAAATATTTTTTTTGAAAAGTACACCAATGAAATAGTATGTAAACGTATTACATTGTGGTATGTTGCCTTGTTTTCTACCATTAAAAAAATATTTAATAGTGCCTTTCCGCAAGGCGAGTGAAACGGCCTCTGACGTAAGCGGCGCGCTGTGACGTCACGAACCAGTACCGCATGGAGCTCAACCAGCCGTTATGCATCAGCCGTTGCTAAAAGCCGATTGTTTATTATTCATGATCGCGAATAACTTCAAAATGACAGAAAGAAGGTTCAAAACAGCACAATCAGACAATCTATCATGTGTAGATGTCGTCATTCTTGAAAAATAGTGACTTTTGTGGCCGCAGAATTTCGCGGATAAAAAACAAGTTTGTAAGTGGCATCTTTTATATACGTGCAATGTACTGTAACCCATAGTATTAGGATAACAACTGAACCTGGATAGATATCACATCACTTTCAACATTTCCTTCTAGACTGATTCCCCTATTAAAGAATAACATTACATTTTCGGGCTTTCAGCATTAGTAAAGTAAGAAATCGGATTTCAGCACTAACATAAACATATAGGTAGCATTGTAGTACTAGTCCGCTTCTGTGGTGTAGTGGTTAATGTGTGCCACTCCCGGAGGCCCGGTTTCGATTCCCGGCTCTGCCATGAAAGTTGAAAACAAATAGTACGAGGGCTGGAACGGGGTCTACTCAGCCTCGGGAGGTCAACTGAGTAGAAGGGTTTCAAATCCCACCTCAGCCATCCTCGAAGTGGTTTTTCGTATTTTCCTACTTCTCCTCCAGGCACCTAAGGCCACGGCCGTTTCCTTCCCTCTTCCTTGTCTATCCCTTCCGATCCTCCCATCCTCCAACAAGGCCCCTGTTGAGCATAACAGGTGAGGCCTCCTGGGCGAGGTAATGGCCTTCCTCACCAGTTTCATCACCATACTCAAAGTCTCACGTTCCAGGACACTGCCCTTGAAGTGGTAGAGGTGAAATCCCTCGCTGAGTCCGAGAGAAAACCAACCCTGAAGGATAAACTGATTAAGAAAGAAGGAAAGAAAGAAAGATCATAGTACTATAGGGCTATAATCTATCATTCCCCAAAAAATATATATTTATGGTTGGGACAACTGGCCTACCCATTACCGGGGCCCATGAAAGAGAATTAAATATCTTTGTGGAGGGAAAAAGTTAAACATGATAAAGGTAAATATGACTTCATCTAGTTTTCACAAGTCGGGCTGAGTGGTTCAGACTGTTGAGGTGCTGGCCTTCTGACCCCAATGTGGCAGGTTCGATCCTGGTTCAGTCCGGTGGTAGTTGAAGGTGCTCAAATACGTCAGCCTCGTGTCGGTAGATTTACTGGAACGTAAAAATAACTCCTGCAGGACTAAATTCCTGCACATCGGCGTCTCCGAAAATCGTAGAAGTAGTTAGCGGGGCGTGAAGCCAGTAACATTAATTACATTTGGCTTTTAACAAGCTGAGCATATCAGGAAAGAAAAGTGTCCTGGTGACATTTTAGTCGCTCAATACAGGAATGTCTTTGGGTGCTGTGACTTTAACTTTTTCTGTTTGCTTTACGTCACACCGTCACATAATGCCGACGATGGGACAGGAAAGGCCTAGGAATGGGAACAAAGCGGCCGTGGCCTTAGGTACAGCCTCAGCATTTGCCTGGTGTGAAAATGGGGAAACCACGGAAAACCATCTTCAGGGCTGCCGGCAGTGGGGTTCAAAACCCACTATCTCCCGGATGCGAGCTCGCAGCTGCGCGCTCCTAACCGCACGGCCAACTCGCGCGGTATTTTTACCCTTTGATTTTACCAATTAAGCTCTTCAATAAAGACATACATAACTGTCCCATGCCAAGATATATTGGTAGAATTAGAGCTGTCAAAATGGTTCATAACCCCTTTGATTTATTATCTTGACATGGATCACCCAAAACATAGGTTAGGTTTGGAGAATACTTTAATAATCAGCATTATTTAATGCACCATTTATTACTTTCATATTCCAAGATGTAATTGAAGCATTTAAATAAAGCATCATACATTAAAATTTAAAGTTTTACCACTAGAACAGCTGACATGGAAAAGTTATTTGAAAATTCAAACAAATTCATCTTACGTTAAAATCTTCAAAAAAATAAACTGTAGACTTTTCCGATATATCACCAGCATTTCTCCAGCTCGCCAAAATCCATTTCTCCCTAGTTTTAGCGTCTTTGGAACGTTTATAAACAATTTGTTTGGGATGGTATGCGATGTGCTATTGCACATCGGAACTCTACACCATTTATAAGTTTTCTGCCTCACTGTCTGCGCAGGATTCATTTTAAGTCTAAAATATACCACTCAGATTATTATCCAATGTATAGACCTCGAATTTAACCATACTAGACACTAATGTAAAGTAGAAATACGCGAAGTGTATCCTGCTTCTTACAGCACACTACGTGTTATTTCGTCTGCTAATTCAGTCAACCTGTACGATGACGTCAGGCCAATGAGATCGCGTACTTGCGTGACATGACATTTTCGTAGATTTTTATCATGTTTGGAGTTATTATTTGTACATTCTGATCACATTTTTGAATTCTGCATGTAATTTTGTATCAGATTAGCATATTTTTAATTAAAACCCCGGATCATGCATGTTCCCTATTGTCTTGCAGGTGCATTCCGATTTCGTCGGGCGGTTAAGGCCAGATATCGGTCCTGCTGTGGGGTGGTTACACTTGGTCGACCTGGGACTAGCCTACTACTAACATCTCCTGTGTCTCGGAATCGTCTGCAAAGCCTGAAAATGACACTTTGTGGCACGTTCAAGGATACGGCGAATTCGGTCTGTTTCTGACCTGATTCCAGGCGGCCGAGTATTCTACCCTACGAAACGGGGTCCAAATGGCGTCGTTGTGCCATTATGTTGTCACGTTCACCACGAAGCTACACTCCGCACATTATAACAGGGCAAACGCGACTGAGGAAATATGGGGCGCTGGCACTGGCTGTGTTTACCTTGCGGTTACGCCTCTAGTCAAAGCAGGAAACACTCCTTTCCTATATAGAGCTAACACGTAAAGTTGGTAGGTGCATTTGTCGTGCGATCTGCGGCTTCAGCCGCGTTTATTAGTTCAACAGCGAGATGTTTTCAAAACCATTTACGTAAAAGCAGATTAAAAATATTTATTAACCCTCAACTGGTATCATCTATGTTTGTAACGAAACTGGTATCATACGTCTGTCAGACTCCAGATATTTACTTTTAAATTAAACAATGTATTCTGCTTCTACGTAAACAAGAAGATAGTAAACAATGTCACAGACTTCACATCAAAATCTGAAAGATTGTCTCTACCAACTATTAAATGCAAGAATAAGAGGTACACTCTCATCAACTGTCACGCCCCGATCAACGAAGACAACAAGAAGAACCCACAGAAAGTTGATGACTTCTGGGATCTTCTGGAAACTGAAATCACCCGGATACCCAAGAGGAACGTAAAAATCCTGCTGGGAGACTTCAACGCACAGATTGGGAAGGAACGAATGTACAGAGACATCGTAGGGGAATATCCAGCACATAAGAGGACAAACAAGAATGGGGAAAGGCTCATTGGACTCTGCAAAGCTTTTCAGTTGAAACTTATGTCAACACACTTCAAGAAACTCCCGAGAAAATCAAAGACATGGGTATCTCCGAATCCCGAACTAGGGGAATTCCAATTGGATCACGTAGCGAAAACAAGGAAAAACTCAAAGGAGGTGATGCACGTCAAAGTGATTAGGAACGGTGAATTCGATTCAGACCACTATCTCTCCAAAGTTAAAATCCGTTTTCTCCCAATAGGACAAAAGAGAGACCCACCTAAAATAATCAGATACAACACAAACAAAATGAACATCACTGAGGACATCATTAGAAACTTCAGGGACGAAATCCGGACCAGCATAAAGGGGAACTGGCAAGAACTATGCACAGGAATCAATGAAGCCGCAAAGAAAACATTCGGACAGGCTAGGAGGAAAAGAGAAATATGGTGGAATGAAGAGTGCGAGGAAGCTCTCAGGGAGAGGTCCGAGAAATGGAGAAAATGGAAATGCTCCAGAGGATAGGAACAAATGGAACAATTCAGGCAACAGAGGAAAGAAACATCCAGGATATTTTGAAGGACTAAACGATCATTTGAAAGAGCTCAACTGGAAGATATCCTGACCGACTTTGTCAAGAACAATTCTAGAGACTTTTATCAGACCTTCAAGAGAAAACTCAAAGAATACCAAGCGCCAAGTTTGAGCTTCAGAAACGAACAGGGTAAAATCGGACTGAACAACCAAGACAACTGTGAGATATTAGCCAGGTACTTCCACACACTCTTGAATTGTCCTTTCCCAACCTCTAAGCTAGAATTTCCAGACATACCAGAGAACTCAGAAGATGACGAACCACCAACAAAGGATGAAGTCAAGGAAGCTCTTGAAAACCTCAAAAACAACAGGGCAAGTGGAGAGGACTCAATAACGGCAGAAATGTTGAAATGGGCAGAACCGGAAATCTTAGATGATCTTCACCAAATCATCAAGGAAATCTGGGAGAAGGAGACAATCCCAGAAGAATGGAAAACAGCACTTATCCATCCGCTGCATAAGAAAGGGGACAAGCAGGATGTCAACAACTATAGAGGCGTGTCCCTCCTCCCGATCGCCTATAAAATTCTCTCAAAACTGCTTCTTAATAGAATAGAAGGCAATCTGGACCAACAACTAGGGGAATACCAAGCAGGGTTTAGGAAAGGCCGCTCCTGTATCGAACAAATTTTCAACCTGAAGTCAATACTCCGCCACAGAATGTTGAGTGGTAAGAAAATTGTGGTGTCGTTTATAGACTTCAAAAAAGCCTTCGATTCGGTGGACAGAGAGACTTTGGATAAGATCATTAGGGAATTTGGAGTCAAAACCAAACTGGCAAATATAATCAAAGAGACCCTAACAGGCACAACCTCCAAGGTAAAATTCTTCGGGCATCTCTCACAATCATTTGAAATCAAGACAGGCGTGAGGCAAGGGGATGGACTATCCCCACTGCTATTCAACTGTGTCCTAGAAAAGATAGTGAGAATATGGAACTCAGAACTTGAACATCAAGGGATAATCCCGATCTGTCTAGGGAGAAAATCAGGTGGGATTAAAGTCAACTTCTTGGCTTTCGCTGACGACTTTACTATACTATCAGAAAGTCCAGAGGTCGCAACCATCCAGATCAACCTCTTGGAAAGAATCGCCAGCCAAACAGGACTGAGGATCTCAGCAGAAAAGACCAAATTCATGACGTACATCAAAGATGGACCAAAATTCTTGGAAACAGAGATAGGACGGATAGAAAGGGTCAAGAATTTCAAATACCTTGGTGAGACGATACAGGAGAATGGACTAGGAAAAGCTGCAGTGGAAGATCGGATCTCAAAAATGGAGAGAGCTTATGGCTTGACAAAAAACATCTACGATAAGAAGTGCTTATCTTGGAATTCCAAATTAAAACATTACAACACCGTGGGGAATGCCTGTATGCCAGTGAATGCCTGTCCATGAACTACAAGCTGGAGAAGCTAGAAGTCCTAGAAAGAAGAATCCTCAGAAAAATTATGGGAGCTGTCCAAACTGAAAGCGGATGGAAACTTCGGAGTAACAACGAAGTTTACCAGAAGGTGGAAAGAATCTCAGAGACCATGAAGAAAAGGAGGCTGGCGTTTCTTGGACATCTATACAGAATGAACGCAAACAGACTTACCAAACAGATATTTGATTACTTTTGGAGAAAAAAGATCACTACAGCATGGATTAAGGAAACGAAGAAGGATATGGAAAGGTTAAGCATCTTGGTAGACCCGCTGTTAGAAAGGAATGCGTTTAGGAACACACTGAAGAATTTGGAAGGTGTTCAAGCCGCAGGAAGAACTAGGAAGACCGGAAGAGCCTGGACAGATGAACAACGGAAGCAGCCAGCGAACGCATGAAGGAGTATTGGACACAGAGAAAACTCCACACGAAGAGAAAGAAATGAAGTTGTAGCGTGATCCTTAGTGGTCCATTCGCTTGTAAAAAAAATGTATTCTCAATTTTTTATTATTTATTCAACGTAATTCCTTTAAATACATGTTTTCAAACAGGTCAGTGCAAAAGATAGAAGAAGAAAAAATACAAATCCAGATTTTTTTTATTAGAATGATGCTCCAAAAATATGGATCTTCTGCTTTTCTTAAAAATCTAGAAAATATTATTAATACGATTATTTCACTGATATGTCAGTATTATACAAAGACCATACAAACAAATAAAGCATAAAATTACCGTAAAACTCAAAACATAAATTTACATTTTAAGGTTCAAACTCACTGTTTGTTAGAAAGCACAATTTTCCTTATCATTTACATGTACATAACTACAACTCAAAACATTTTGTGTCCAGATATAGCAATGATTTTCAAAATATATAGAAAAACATGTTAGACTTAAAAAATGTCCACACACCCACATACGTTCATTCATTTATCCGCAAAGCACTGTCGGCAGATTTTTTTGGCACGCTCCAAGCAGATCGGTTTTCCGCACTTCTGGCACGGGTACTTCGTTCTTCTTTTCAGTTGAGGTTCGCAAAAGTAGCACGTTTTACGAACCTCGAATAATTCAGGTTCCTCTTGATTGTCATCAATCTGAAGAATCCTCCTCATGCGAAACGTCAGTTCACGTGGAAGATTCTTCACCTCAGTAGGCTTCAGACCAGTGACTTGGCAAGTGTCTTCATAAAATCAAGCCTAGCCATGTCTCAATAAACACTTAATACTGAATAACGTCATTTGCGAACAATTGGCACGGAACTGGTATCATACGTCTGTCAGACAGCGTTATAAGTTTTAATACGCACTTACTCAAGTTCAAACAAAGCGAACGGTACATCACCTTCCCTGCAGGGAAACAACACTCCCAACTGAGAGGTACACAAGGGAAGAAGGCCGTAGGCTGAGGATACGAAAGGGGATGGTCTTGGAAAATGTTTCAGCTGTCTCACAGACGTATGATACCAGTTGAGGGTTAACACACATCGTTTTTACATAAATTGTATTAATTACATTAATTACATTATTTTATTTTTAAAAGCATTGTAAATCCAATGCTTAAGACGTACCGGGTTGGTGGATGGTACACATAATATTAAAACAAAATAACAGAACTTCCGTATAAACTATATGAATTGCCCTTCCATTTTGAGCCAAGATGTAGAGTGTGATTGCCATTCGGACTCTTAAACAACCCACATATCGTTGACCATAAGATAAACACAGTTTCCGATGATCCAGTCCTACAGTTTTAAGCGATTGCTCTTGTGCCTTGCATATCGAAACACAAACAAATGTGGGAAATGCTGATGTCTAAATTGAAACGGTATATACGAAGAGATCATTTGAATCCGAGGAATGAATACTATACACCCGCGGCATAACCAGTCATGATGGTGGCTTCAATATATTCGTCATCAGTTTCTTGACTGAGAGTCGTATTCCTTTGCAGAGGGAAGGAGGATTCATATTCCTGAGAAGGATAATCGGTGCCACAATCGTCCACTCCAAGATGTTCATGGTACTCCAGGTGACTCAAAGTTGTTCAGGAGCTCTGTAGTGTAGTTGACAACATTATCTGTATTACATGCTGTGTCTATAAACTCGGAAATATGTAGAACATCGGGCAATTTTGGTAAAAGTCTCTTGTTGATGACGTTGGAGCAAAAATTTCTCTTTGACACAGCCATGCGTGATCGGTGAAATGCTGTACCAAGCTACGTAGATTCGGGTGGGCATCGCACAAATATACACAAACACTTCCGGATATTACGGACTGAGTTTGGCTCTTCGTATTGGGGAACGAAAATGGTTTCCTGCGCCACGGACTGAAAATGGCTACTTGACTTGTATTACCTATCTTATGTACGTTGCCTAGAGATGGTGAATCTATGTTGGTGGCAGCACGTTGGATTGCCAAAACTCAACACACGTTTTCCGAAATAAAAGAAAACACACGCAAGGGGCAAGTTCATAAAGGGCAGCCATGTTTCGAGTTGTTAAAAAACGTTGGAGTGAGAACATATGATTGGGAGATTGTACGTGGTGACTGAACGTTATAAATTTGTAAGAAGTGAAAAGTTAGATTCTCACCTTCAAGAATGCCAAGCGTATGCTCAGCGTATGACTGCAATAATCGCAGTTCCTTGTGCTTGTTCATTGGTTTGATGTCGGCCTATTTCAGTCAAAGGTCCACCAAGTATGCCACCGGGAAGAGGCAAGCACTCTACCCCTACACCACGGGGCCAGCCATGACGTGATACAGAGAAATGATAAGTGATATTGGTACCTTTTTGCAAATAAGCTTTGTGTTTGAATAAGCAAACTAATTATTTAATTAATCGCCCCAACTGTAGTGTAGTGGTTAATATGATTAGCTGCCATCCCCGAAGGCACGGGTTTGATTCCCGGCTCTGTTACGATTTTTGAAAAGTGGTACGATAGCTGGAGCTGGACTCAGTGAGCCTCTGGAGGTCAACTGAGTAGAGGTGTTTCGATTCCCACCACAGCCATCCTAGAAAGGGTTTTGCATTGTTTCTCACTTTCCTTCCAGGCAAATGTCGATATGGTACCTGACTTAAGGCTACGGCCACTTTCTTCCTCTTCCTTGTCTATCCCTTCCAATCTTCCCATCCCTCTACAATGTCCCTGTTCAGCATAGCAGGTGGGGCCACGTTGACGAGGTACTGGTCATCCTCCCCAATTGTATCGCCCGACCCAAAATCTCACGCTCCAGGACACTGCCCTTGAGGTGCTAGTGGTGAGATCCCTTGGTGAGTCCGAGGGGAAAACCAACCCTTGAGAGATTAAGAAAGAAAGGAAGAAAATCAATCAATCAATCAATCAATCAATCAATCAATCAATCAATCAATCAATCAATCAATCAATCAATCAATCAATCAATCAATCAATCAATCAATCAATCAATCAAACAAACAAACAAACGTTTAATTAATTAATTAATTAATTAATTGATAAAGGTAGATTCTTTAATAAGATCATGTGATGAAATTTTTAAATTACGGATAAAATATGAAGTGAGGAATGGACCTAACTTTATGACAAAATTCACCCTTTGCCACGTTCGTTGAACTCTCGTCTCCAGCTGCTTGAATTTGTAACTTCTACAGTCCCAGCTGTTTTCTCGGTCCACTCGGCAGAACATGGCGCCCCTCCACAAGGGACCTGTCAGTGAACTGGTGGACGGATTCTCCGACAGGAACCATGAAGTTGATTACCCCGGTTTGGTCCCGTTGCCTTGGCAAACTTCTCCTTATTTCACTGGGAAACAAACGGGTTACTTTCCTATTTATTAATGAAATGATTTTACTGACGAACTACTTTCTATTTTTTCATGTCAAGTGCTAGTATGTTTCACGAATATAACAGTATCAATAAGGCTATGGATGTAATTATCTCAGTCAGATACTGGGATGAGCAAGGTGATTCAAGACATCATGGTCTACCGGGCAGAGTGGCTCAGACGGAAGAGCGCTGGTTTCCCTAGCCTAAGTTGGCGGATTCTATCCCAGTTCTGTCCATAGTGATCAAGAAAACCAACTTATTATCAGTAAATGAACTCTTGTGGGACAACATTTCCGACACCTTGACGTTGTAAGTGGAACGTAAAGCAAATTACACTACACCGCCATACGCAATACTTTAAAAATCTAGTGAAACTTTCATACAAAGGACAGGGAAGACATCATGATTGATAGATCCATGCGACTTGTGTGTGTGTGTGTGTGTGTAGTATGCCATATGACTTGCGTGACAGCGTCTATAATTAGTAAGAAAGTATCCGTGGCATATATATTTGGTGCCATCCTGGCATTCACTACGATTTGAAATACAAGACGGAATTACTACGAGCTATGTTAAGCTCCCGATGGCTTTTGTAGTGATTTGTAATACATTGTTAATTTATCTATTCATTCATTAGTCTTCACACGCGATTGGGCGAGTTGGCCGTGCGGTTAGGGGCGGGCAGCTGTAAGCTTGCATCTGGGAGATAGTGGGTTCGAGCGCCACTCTCGGCAGCCCTGAAGATAGTTTTCTGTGTTTCCCATTTTCACCCTTAATCAAGGCCACTGCCGCTTCCTTCTCACTCCCATGCCTTTCCTATCCCACCGCCACCATAAGACCTACCTGTATCGGTGCGACGTAAAACAAATATCAAAAACGTCTTCACACGCAAGCATATTCATGTTTCAAACAGCATTTCAAAGAGTCTAGCTTTATGAAGTCAATCTGTGTTACAACCCATTCTTAACTTCTGTATAGAATTGTTGGGAAGACATAACACATGCGAATACGGACTCTGATATCAAGATTGACTTGTTTACTGCATAGTGGTACCGTATTTTCATTTTGATAAACATGCTTCACGCTTTGTGAACTCTATCATTGATTTATTTTTAATTCCTTCAGCAAATCGTGATTTTCAGGGGACTTCCAGTAAGACCTCCCCTATTATGATTGTAATAATTATCAAAACTTTACGTTTCTCTGTTTCCATACAGGAATGTTGAGAATGCAAACTCTGATATCAAGATTGAGCTGCTTGCTGCATAGTAGTATTTTCACTCTAACTTTGAAGTTTTGCTAATTCCTAAATGTAAAACGTTAAGGCAATCGTGAATTTCTGGAGAAGTGTGCATTAGCAATATGATTTTCATGATCACCACAACTTTGCTACTTTTCCTAGCTTCGTGAGTGTTCACTGTGTCCTGTCTGCAAGCTTCGCAGTTACCCTCACGAGCTCAAATGATCACTATTCTATCTCTTAAATGGAACTAGAACAGTTTCTCAAACTCTAACAAGATCTAACTATATCTATATAAGAGTCAAAGGTACATTTACAACACCAAGATTATGATGGTGGTGGTTATTGTTACTTAAAGTGAAGTGCAATTGGTCAGCCATCCTATTACTCCAAGGGTAGGCATCATTATGATACTTTCTTCAGATTACTATTAGGGCAAACGTACAAAAATACAGGCAAAATATAAACGTTCATTTTCAAAGAGGAGTTGGCAATGAATTGTATTAACCGAACTGGATTGTGTTGTGAAATCTAATACTAGAATTTGCGGCTCCGTCGCTAAATGATTGGGGTTTTGGTCTTTGGTCCAGAGGGTCCTGGGTTTGATTCCAGGCCGTGTCAGGGATTTTAACCTTCATTGGTTAATTCCGATGGCTCGGAGGCTGGATGTGTGTGCCGTCTTTATCATTAGAATTCATCAGAGGTACGGACCCATCCTCATAGGATGGAGGTCGCCTATACGGCGTCAGCTCGAAAGATCTGATGCAGGCTTCTTCGGAGGCCACATACCATTATTATAATACTAAAATTTACAGTAGTTCAGTGAGCAACAGGAAAACATATCGAGAACAAAACTTACTTTTAAAGTCGGAAGACGAACAGAAGGAATGTAATATACGTTACATTTAGTCTACTGTAAATATTTGAGTAATCAAAAGTTAAGCAAAATTCCACTCATTTAAGTCCGTTTACCTGCACAAGTTTCACAAGCTGCTCATTTAAAACAAATTTTCGAAATGGCGTCCCCCTGCGTCAATGGAGGCATGACATCGTCGCACAAAGTTCTGTCGTACCCGTTAGAATATTCCCGGTGTCGTTTGAACAGCGTCGCAGGCAGCGAGAATTCTTGCCACGAGATCCTCTTCAGTCTCGACAGGTGTCTCATACACACGGAGGCCCAGCAAGAATAAGTCAAGTGGGTTGAGATCAGGTGAATGAGCCGGCCACGAAACAACTTGGATTATTAATAACTTTTGACTTGAACGTTTCCGGAATATGGTTTCCTATCTCAAATCGATCCATTTGCTGTCCTCCATCATCCTTGAAAGTTTGTAACATCCTGCATATGTTGGTTGTTTCTAATCGAGTGGAAACATTGCGAGATTTAAAAATAAAATAGATGTATCAGTTTTAACCCGGAAAAAACTAATCTTTGTTTCCCACTCTTCGAGAATGTTGGATAATTCTCAAAAATGCCCGCAATCCTTCTTGATATTCTAGATTATTGTCTGTGCATTGTTGAAATAAATTCTTGCATTGTTGCTGTAAATATTCTCTTAGTAATATCTACTCTATTCTATCTGTTTTATGTCTTCTAAGTATAAGGGACACAATTACATTCCCATTGGAGTAGTGAGTAGTAAGATGCATATTGGTGCTGTTTCTCTTTTATTGCGTTATATTTAACGTTCACCACTAGAGGCGCTCTTTTTACGGCAATGTCGGCTAATCTGTGTGATAGGGTGTTGCTATATTGAATTGAATTTACATACTTTCCATCATGTCGGGGGATTTGAGTATTATAGCGAACAAGAGGTGGTGTAGACACCGTTGAGCGGATGTCTCGAGGTTATACAACAAAATGGCGTACAAGAAGGTGCCCCCAAACTGTATCCCATACGTTTATAGACATAGTTGGAGTTAATGACTTTACTCTCTTCCTCATAAAGGTTCCTGACCAGAATGCAAGGAAGGTGAACAGACGGAGACTGTTTCTCCAACATCTTGGTTTACAGCTCGTACAGCTGCACGTGAAAGAGCGTGCGGAAACCCTGAATGGCCTAATATCTCACGTTATTGGATCAGTGGAAAAAATTCTAAAAGAACGTGAATCGAGAGCCAGTATCTACCACTGGCAAAGGAAGATGTCCGCTGCAAGAATACTCACTCCATGAGTGAGGAAACAAACAATGTACAAGAAAATTATGTGTGCAATTTGTCACAATTTCGTCTGTCGAAAACACCGAAAAAAGACAAATGTGTGCAAAATTGGTCAACCAACTACAGAAACAGTCTCCGGATGAGGGACGTTCAAGCAGAATTTAACAATGTTAAGAACTGTTCGTTTTCACATTTGCATGGCTGTGAAATTCTAGTTCTAATCATTTTGCTTTTCCTTACAGTGTTCCACTTGTAGTGTTATGTTAACTAACGTATGACAAAATACTGTATATAGTAGCCAAATACAGCATTTAATGCAGTAAGAAGTTAGCGAATATTGATTAGCTCTGGTCCTCGCAGCCCCCCTTTCCATAGTATTCCGTGTAACAAGTAACCTTAGTACTCGTATTGATCATGGAGTTGTTTAAAACCGATTCTTCGGTCTATTTCATTAAGTCAACACACCGGTTCTAAATGATTTGAAAAGGCAGGCATCATCGCAAAATTAGCCTCCTCATCCAATATAGACATTACCTATAACAGATCACCCCCAAGTTACGCAAAAGTAAAAATCACAACGTACATAATGTCTGTGAACAGCCTCTGGACATCAAGTACAAGTTTACTTCCAGCTATGGAACTTTTAAGTGCTAGTTTGAACGCATTAACACAAATATTGCAGACGAATATATGTGCGTTCGAGGATCTCCCTTAAACTTGGGCCATTTACTGTTCATCTTTGCCATGTTTGGAAGGACAAAATTTGATCTTGACTGTCACCTAAACAATTCTAATGTGGAAGTCCCGAACCCATTATACCATATGTTCGGAAAACCCTGCTGCTGCAAATAGTCCATATTTGTAAGTTCATTCAAAACATGTTCAATGATTTAGTATCCGAATTTTGTGTCGAGGACCAATAATTAATAACATGATTATAAACTGCAATTCTAATATACTCATGTGAAATAGGATTCAAACTATTAGGATATCCAATAAAATAAAATAATAAGCCAACAGTTCGGAGTCGTTGCACTGAGGGTACGTATTTGTGTGTGTGTGTTCTAGTAACATGTGTGGGGGTACATTTAAAAATGATCGAGTGAGACCGTCCCAGTGATCACCAGGCTTTTACAAATGAGCACGTGAAACTTGATTATAACAGGTTGTTTCAGAATCAACGGATTAAGAATGCTGGGTCAATACTCACAATATATTACTTGAACACGGAAGACACAGAATACGATTTGTGAAAGAGATGTTCCCTATATTTATTAAGAAGAGCTTTGTGATCCAGGTGACGTTTAAAAATTAATACTATATATTTTATACTAGCATGTACCCGTGGCTTTGCCCGCGTTTATTAATTCAACTGCTCTATATAATAAAAAACTATTTTTTTCCTTATTGAGCTTCCGGTTGAACTATATAAGCGTCCTTCCAAATGGAGCTAAGACATTTAGTGCGTTTGTCTTTCCGACTCTTGAACAAACCACGTACAGATGAAAATGGGAGAAGTAGCCTTTTCGAAGATGGAGTCATACAACTTTAAGAGATTGTTATTGTGTCTTCCTGATGTTCATAGCGAAACTGAAACAAACGGGAAACTGCAGACATCTAAACTTAAACTGTATATCCGAAGAAATTATTCGAATCCAAGAAATGAATATTACTTCGCTCGCGGCATGCCCAGTCATGAGAATGGCTTCAGTAATATTAGTCATCAGTTTCAGAGTCGTTTTCATTGCAGAGGGTGAGATTCTTATTCTTAAGAAGGAAAATCGGTGCCACAATTATCCGCTCTAAGATGTTCGAGGGTACTCCAGGCGATTCCAAGACTTTCCAAAGCTCTGCCGTGTAGCCGATGGACCTGTGACTTTGTAGAACATCGGGTCATTCTTGTAAACGTTGCTTGTTGATGACGTTGACAGCTTCACTCCTTGGAGCAAGAATTGCTCTTTGACATAGCCATGTGTAATTGATGAAATGCTGTGGCCACGAGTGTTAAACATTTCAGATCTGTGCGTGTTTATTATAATTTAATCTTCTTTACTATAGCCTATGTTTTCTATAAATGAAATCTATAGTAAAACATGAATTTGAGTTAGTTGAAAAAAAAACGTGGTAACCGGATAATTCTTGTGACTGTTACTTATTGATGACGTTGACAGCTTCATGTCTTGGTGCAAGAATTGCTCTTAGACACAGCCATGCGTCTTAGGTGAAAACCTGTGCCCACCTATGACAAACATTTCAGATTCTTGTTTGCCGTAGATTTGGCTGGTCATCGCACACATGCACACAGACAGACAGACATACAAACAAACAGACATAATGGACTGAAGGAAAATAGCTTCCTATTCCCCAGATATAAAATGGCATCTTGACTGATATATATGTATTATTCCTTGTTTATTCTTATCGTCTATCTTGTGTCCTATATATTTCCTCTAAATGTATACATGTCCAATCCTTGTCCCTTTTCTCTTTGCAGTTTGAGTATGAAGTGAGATGAATCTTCGTAGCGAGTTTATACGAACGGATATCTTTCATGACGTCAACCTAATCAGATGAGTTAATGAGATGAAATGAATGACATGATGTATAATAGTAAGAATGAAGAGGATGAAACCCGGCGTCGGCACATAGCCCACTCCTCTCGAATAGCTCAATACTTTACGTCCCCATCACCATTAACAGCGTCCTTTTCCCTCACACCATATAAGACCAAAAACGGCTTCCTACGTCATGGACGTAAAATGGCTTCTTGAATTGTGTTCTCTACCTACCTTATGTACGTTGCCTAGGGACAGTGACTCTATAAACATAATCATGATGACAGCACGTTGGTTTGCCATATCCCAATACACGTTTTCCGATGGTTTCTCGTTCACAAGTCACCAACGAAAGCGAAAATGAATTTTCCGGCTTCGTGGTGCATTCAGACCCCCTTCCATCTACTTATGTTTAAAATTTAAATCTCTGCGTGCTGTAGATTTTTCTGGGCATCGTGCACAGACTACAAACACTTCCTTGTATTATTATAGATTCGAAACATGCGATGTTTTGCTGATAATACAATAAGATATTAGTTTTTCAATGTCGAGATCCATCACGAAGTGATTATAAACATAATTTCAGTTTAGGACGGCAGTTCAAAGAGCAGTTGAAGACGCTTTAACTTAGTACATACATACATGCATTGTCATTATACACCGTTATGCCTTTCAGCGTTCAGTCTGCAAGCCTATGTGAATTTACTAAACGTCGCCATAATCCTCTGTTTGCAACTAGTTTTGTGGCCTCATTTAGTTCTATACCTCTTATCTTTAAATCGTTAGAAACTGAGTCTAACCATTGTCTTCTTGGTCTCCCTCTACTTCTCTTACCGTTCACAACAGAGTCCATTATTCTCCTAGGTAACTTCCCCCATTCACCTCACGTGACCCCACAACCGAAGACGGTTTATGCGTACAGCTTCATCTATCGAGTTCATTCCTAAATTAGCCTTTATCTTCTCATTCCGACTACCTTGCTGCTATTGGTCCCACCTGTTTGTACCAGCAATCATTCTCGCTACTTTCATGCCTGTTACCTCTAACTTATGAATACAATACCCTGAGTCCACACAGTTTTCACTCCCGTAAAGCAAAGATGGTATGAAAACAGACTGATGTAAAGATACTTTCGTCTGGGAGCTGACTTCCTTCTTACAGAATACTGTTGACCGCAACTGCGAGCTCACTGCATTAGCTTTACTACACCTTGATTCAATCTCACTTACTATATTACCACCCCGGGAGAACACACAACCTAAATACTTGAAATTATTTGGTATCTCGCTGTTTTCAAGTCATACGTCTACAAAATAGTTGAAGAAGTCAGTATTTTTTTTCTGTTGAAGCCTGAGAACGTATCACTAGCCATCCCTCACTAACTTCGTCTGGCTTCAAAAATGCCAGAGCAGTGCACATTGGGATGTGGAGATGTATGTCTTCGTTCTCCTTGTAGTCGCTCGTCAGGCCAAATTCCTGTACTTTTCTCCATAGACATCGCTTCATGTAAAAGAAGCAGCCACTTAACTCTGCTGAAGGAAATAGTTCTCGTAGGGCTGATATCTTAGCTGCTTCGAAGTCACTAGAGATTATCTTAGGATTCAATTGGGGAACCGCGTCCAAGATAAGGTGAAAGAAACGAATATAAGTTTCTTTCTTTTAGTTAGGCAGGAACGCAAAGACGACTGGATAAACGTTGCTTTCATCACTCGGGTTTCCAAGGTCTGTGTGAATGGTGTATATCTGGGTGAACTGTTTGCTGCAACTATTGAACGTATCATCCATAAAATATTGGGCACCTTTTTCGGCACTAAACATTATAATTTTTCCTTACATGCCGTCGTCACCTAAAAGAAACGGGCTGCCATTATTCATCCTTAGCACCTCTTCATTATGAATTTTCTGAGAACTTCTTTTTTGGCTCCACTTGAAGTCCGTGTGCATAATTTCGTTGCCAACGCATTGTTATTTTTAAAATTTCTTGAGCTGGCACATCAGTGACAAAGTCGTAGCCCCTATTATGCAGATCACTCAACTACTGCACGTAAATCTGTGATAGTGGAGTAGCCTCTTATCTTGCTCTCTTCTTTGCCTCTTGAACCATCTTTTCCACTGAGAGTATTTCTTCGCCACTTGTGCTCAGCCGTCCCCTACACATATTCTTCTCCTTCCACCACACCCAGATGACGATACCGGGTTGATTCTCCCTATACTTCCTTTGTAAAGTGCACAACGATTTCCCTGTTTAGTAACTGTCAACTCCATTACAGCACACAATAGTAAATTCAGTACTCACTCTAGGAAGTTTCGGTATAGAATGGTGTTTCTGGCTGAAGGTATCACTCTCTAAGTAATGCCCGTGAGAGAAAAATGTTGATCTGCAAGGAGCTAGAAAATGCTCAGGCAGATTAGCGGGGATGCCCCTAGATTAAACTAATGAGGCCCACCCTTTGCTGCAGTCACCGCAAATGTCCTGTGACAACTGGGGAATTTCTGTGAGTGGGCACAAGTTTATCCCAGTGACCGTAAGTGTCCGGCGATTGTAAATGTCCGTCACCGCAATTGTCCGGCAACCACTGGGAGCACCCGCTCTTTAAAATTGTTGCCAGAGCCGACCAGGTCGGCCCTTAAAAGTCCAGTAGGAAATTGTCGGAGCCGATTACATCGCCGGCTTAAAATTCTGTGTTATACGTAATTTTATGGCAACCTATAGTGACGTGCATATTATGTTTGTAACAAGGGACTACTCATTAGGGAGTGCATGACCTTGCTTTAGCAGTTCTAAGAGAGTGTTCTAGCTTTCACAAGAGTCATTTACTGTCTTCAGAAATACCGCTAAACGGTCAATAAGTGATTCCTCTTTGCAGTGAGTGGATTTGTGAGAGCAGAATGGCAAGTGTTTCACGTGATATTTCTTCAGCAGGTATTGATGACGATAAATTAACGGAGTATTTTGAACAATGCGAATTTAACGCGGATGATTTATCGGAGAGCGATAGTGAATTGAGTTCAGAGAGTAGTGATGAAATTATACTGGACACGCCCCCAGGATCACCGTAGCTAAAGAAGAGGCGTTCATTTGTTTATAACGGCACTAAGGCTACTGCAAATATGGTGGTAGATGAAACTAGCGATGCGGAAGACGATAATGATGATAGTGATAATGTCTCTGGAGAACATTTTATGGAAATTTCTCCCAATGAACCTGACACAGTTCCTCAGCGTCCTATGTCCTTTATGGAACTTTCCGGACCTCAACATGCCCCTCCGTCTGATTCTCCACCCATACAATACTTCAATTTATTTTTCACTTTCTCTCTGCTAAACCTTATAGTCACAGAGACTAATCGCCACGCTGACCAACTCCTTACTTGTAATGAACTGTCACCCAATCCCCGCTCTCGATGTTGGAGAAACACTATAATTGATGAAATAAGGGCGTTCATTGCTGTCACCCTTAATATGGGACTGATAAGAAACCTACCATTGTTTGGCACTGGAGTACTTTAGACCATTTCATTACTCCTCGGTTTGGTGAAATGTTCTCAAGGAATAGCTTTCAGCTTCTTTTAAATTTTTGCACTTAGTTGACGACAGTAATCTTTCTCCTCCTGGCTCTCCAAACTATAAACCCTGTACTCGATTCCAGCCTCTTTTAGATTATGCTAATTAGCTATCTAGACATCATTATACTCCTCGCCAGCAACTACTGTATCCAGAGACGAAAGTTTATTTGGAACGAAATGCCTTACACAACTACTCAAATATATGCCGAATAAGCACCATCACAAGTGGGATATAAAATTTTGGATGTTATGTGACGCAGTTAGTAAGTATTGTCTTGGTATTTTTTACGCACCGAGGAGCAAGATCCATTGAAGCCAAAAACGAAATTAAAATTATTGGACTGGCCCACCTAGTAGATACGAAACTTCTGTCCCTAGGGAATTAATTATTTTATGAAAGGTTTTCACATTTACGCAGATAATTATTTTATGTCAATCCCCCTTGCAAAACATTTATATTCAGTTGGAACATTTATTACCGGCACTATATGAAGAAACAGGAAGGGACTACCAGCTGCTGTATAAAAGCCATTTAAATTGGTTTATAATCAATTTTTCAGACAGGAGCCAATTTTACTAGTGGGATCCAAAGAGAAATAACTCAGAAATATCAGGTGGTAGTTATAAGTACACGCGGAGCTGCAATGGAAACAGAAGTGTCTGCAACTGCTAGAAACAGTAAACAACCTAAGAGGAAACCTAATGTGACCTTAGACCATAATCGTTATGTGGGGGACATTGATACAAATGACATGATGGTGTATTTTTACTTAGATGAACGTAGAACTTTGAAATTTTGGAACAAAGTTACATTCAATATCATTTACAGAATGGTCTTAAATGATTATTTGTTGTATTTGGAAAACTGTAACGGAAAGAAAATAACTAGGCCCGAGTTTTACTCCAGTGTAATTGAATCTCTGAGAGTTGAATGGTTTGAGAATAGACAAAATGTTATCGCGAATATTTCTGTGTGTGGTGTAACTCTTTTGTCAGGTAAATTATGTATAGAAAGACGGTGCGTTGTGTGTAGCTCTCCGCGACAGGGGAAGAGGTCGCAAACTGTGTGCGTCGAGTGCGATAAAGGCCTGCATACTAAATGTGCAGCTCTTCATAAATGCCCTAAAATAAAAAATAGATTTAAAGTTCTATTTTAACAAAACACACAGTTTTCCATAAAGTTGCATTAGGCTTAAATATTTTTACTTCTGAATTGTTCCTGTTAGTGTTAGTAATAAGTGATTAGTGTTAGTGTAAATATACGACCATACCCCTAAGTGCTACAACAGTGGTCTTAAACTTTGAACAAAATTATGTATCTGGAGATAAGTCTTCACTTCAACAATTTTCGGCGAGTAAATTTATTTTGTCATTTTCCTTCTTTATACTAATGACATACTACATTTGAATTTGTATTTTTATTGTTTCTTCTCTTTTTTTTCGTTCAGAGTAATTATTTTATGGAATTCTGTTCATAAATAACTTATCTATCATTATGTAAATGCCGTTCCCCGCAGGCCGAGTGTAACGTGCCTGCCCGGGGGTTATGGGTTCGATTCCCGGGCAGGTCAAGGATTTTGACCTGGACCTCAGGGTTGATTCGTGATACACTCAACCTAAATGACACTAAGTGATTATAAATGACGAGATATCTGAGGGTGGGATGGCGACTCGGTCTAGAAAACTAAGGAAAATGACCAAGAGAATTCGTCTCACTGACCATACGTCACCTCGTAAAATGCAGGTCTTCGGACTGAGCAGAGGTCCCTTTGTAGGCCAAGGTCCGTCAGGGCTCTAGCGCAATAGATTTTTAGTGACCCTTATTCTTTTGGTTCGTATAAGTTTTTTTTTTTTTCGAAATAGATACTGGAACAGGAAACGAGGAAAGGCTTTCCCTTAAAATAAAAACTCTCATGAACTATTAATTTTTTATATTTTAATAACTCAAGATTTGTTTATTATATTTAGTCCGCACGTAGAAAATTTCTTGTCAGTATTTGCCATTCATCAATACATATACGCGAATTTTATCGGTGAGTGAAATTGTCTTGTTCTTGCTAGTGACATACGTTTCAATTTTTATTTTTTATGTTTTTATTTTTCTCATTAAAGTAATTATTTTATGGAATATATTAAAAATATATTCTACATCATTACATATATTCGTTTGTATCGTAAATTATTTTTTCAAAGTAAATATTGAGAGAGAAATTGCGAAAATATTTCCTCTTCCTAAAAATATACGTTATCGACAACCATAATAATCAACAATAAAACGATTTTTATTTTTTCACACTCTGAATCAACATGTAGACAATTTCTTGCCAGTATTTGTCATACACCGGTAGATATACGTAAATTTTAAAGTGCAAGTCTTTCCACTAAAAACGGCCTGCCACTTAACAGTAGTGGAGTGGAGGCGAAGCTCGGGCCTCTTCCAGCTGATGGTGAGCGGCCGACCATATCGGCCCCTGGCTCCAAGGATTTAATTTTTGAAATAATAACAATATCCCGGCCCCATGTCATGACTACTGTGTATTGAATATTAATTATCCAAAATGATAGGTTTACATTGTCTGAGAGTTGTACTTCTGTCTCTTCAAATTTTGGGATGTGAGATATAAAAAATGACAAAGGTTAAATAACAAAATGAAGAAGTGTTTCTCTTCCTCCTCGACGTTCGATGGTAAGGTAATACAGTGCTTCCATATTAACTGTACCGATTAGATACTATACACGTCCCCATGTTCCGCATGTAAATTACGATTTTGAAAAGTTTTGATGACAAGGAATGCCCAACGATTGTGAAAGAAAGTAGCCAACTGTTACGAAATCCTTATGTTACAGCATATTATTTTAGTTGTTTTGTAGGAAATGTATTGTTGTTCAATTACTTTCCTGTGTTATTGTGTAATATATTGCAGGTTATATATGAGTGAAGGTTTTCTTCTATACCGATCCTGAGGACTTCTTGTTTATTTGCCTAAAATGTTATCAAGCTTGTGGTACTTTTTATGCTTAATTTTATGTGTTATTAATATGAAATGGTATTCACTTATCTGCATAACGCATACCGCGATTCTTTCATCAACTTACTTCAAATTAGCAAGTTAATTTCTTCGATAAACTTACGAAGGTCATGACCAACTGGTTTAGGTTATATCATGTACTTTGTGGTTCTTATCCAATTTACTCTACTTTTTCGTGCATTTCACATAAATAATCACCGATTCTCCTAAGATATTCCTTCATAAATTCTCCTTCTCAAGAATACTACTTACAGATAAATTGTTGCGTTAACGAATGTTCACAAAATACATATGAAGTTTTACTTCCAACAACATGCCCACTGATTTAACATAAAGTATTGTGGTCTTACAGTAGTAATATTCACCAGGCAGAAAAATGGGGAGTGGCGGAGGAGTAACACCTCTGTGAGAAACCAGGGTTTAGCTGACATGGCTACTAGTATTGTTGGGAGATCAGAAGAATGCACATGCCCGGTGAGGCACGGGGCGAAGGAGTCTTCACCAGCAGAGCCAGTGACGCAATGGTTACCATAGCAACTCCGCTACTACCCATGCGAATTTATATTATCTTCTACTGGCAGCTCTTCGCTCTTGTCAGTTGTAATCCAGCAAACTGCAAAGTGAGAGTCAATGTTTTCGTGTAGCAGATAAGAGCAGATAAGAACCGATCTGTCTGGGCAGAACAGGATGTTCGTGCTTGCAGGCCACATTCCTCATTCTTGCATTCTTCTCATCTCTACACAGTACCCTGTAAGGGCCCATGTCTGGGTTTACAGATGAAAATGGGTCAATTCGTGCGATGGCGGAACAAGGTCCAATAATTATACCGACAGTAAATAAGACGGAAGAACCGAGCTGAGAGCGTAACTTAGTCCGCAAAATGCTCCGGTAATGAAAATGGCCCACGCTGACAGGCAATTGAATCCAACGGGTGGAGTGGTGCAGAAGAGCAGTGAAATTAACTATTAACGACAATACATTGATTCAGTACTGTCTTTCAGTAGTAGCTACAGAAGAAGATGTCTCAGCGTTTAACGTTACATCAACTCAGACACGTTTTTAGTCAACGATGAAAAAAGAGATGGAAAATGTTATGGGAAAGGAGCAAGCGTAGATACAATTAAGGTACAAATCTCCGAATTTTTCTGGTGTGAACCTGAGAATCCAGTAAAAAATGAATATTTCGATGTATTGGTTACGGTGATGCCATAATATAGCCGTAAAATACTGATATTGTGGACGATATGTTTTCATTCAATAGCGTTCAATGTACAACTTACAACGATATTTCAATACAAGTCGCCTGCTTAGATACTTTTCCTAATTTCATTAATTTACAACTCATGTCCGGTTTTGATTCCACACTCTGCCACAAAATTGAAAAAGTGGTACGAGGCCTGGAACGGGATCAAATCAGCCTCGGGAGAACACTTGAGTTGAGGGGGTTTCAGTTCCCACCTCAGCCATCCTCAAATGGTTTTTCGTGATTTCCCACTTCTCCTCCAGGTAAATGCCGGGATGGTAACTAACTTACAGTAAGGCCACGGCCGCTTCCTTCCCTCTTCCTTAGCTGTTCCCTTTAATCTCCCCATCCCTCAACAAGGCCCCTGTTCAGCATAGCAGGCCGCCTGGGCGAGGTACTGGTCCTTCTTCCCAGTTGGATCCCCGAAACTAAAGTCTCATGCTCCAAGACACTGCCGCTGAGGCGATAGACGAGGGATCCTCGCTGAGTCCGAAGGAAAAACCAAACACGGGCGGTAAAAGGATTAAGAATGAAAGAAGGAAAGAAAGAAAGAAAGGAAAAAAGAATTTACAAATCAATCTATTAACAACATACGGGAATATTCCTTAGTTATTAGTTTAGGTAATGTACATCGTTCTCCTATACTAAAGGTTTCCCATAATGATTCTTTTTTTGTGCGCCATACACCTTATACAGTTGCGTGTGCATCACCTATCTGAGTTCTATTGCGTGTTGAACTGTTAAGTAGCCTATACATGGCTTGTGAACAATAATTGTCTCCAATGTTACACGCAGGAAAACTGTTTTTGATACTGTCTGAAAGAAACGTTCACATCACGCATTACTACCAAACGACCGCATTTGAACAATGGCTGTGGTAATGTTAGATAAGAACTACCTGGTAACTACATTTAAGTCCCCCTCTGTGGTGTAGTGGTTAGTGTGATTTTCTGCCACCCCCCGGAGGCCCGGGTTCGATTCCCGCCTCTGCCACGAAATTTGACAAGAGGAACGAGGGCTGGAACGAGGTCCACTCGGCCTCTGGAGGTCCAGTGAGTAGAGGTGGTTTCGATTCCCACCTCAGCCATCCTGGAAGTGGTTTTCCTTGGTGTCCCACTTCTCCAGCTAAATGCCGGTATGGTACCTAACGTAAGACCACGGCTGCTTCCTTCTCTCTTCCTCGTCTATCCCTTCCAATGTTTCCATCCCCCACCAAGGCCTCTGTTCAGCATAGCAGGTGAGGCCGCCTGGGCGAGGTACTGGTCATCCTCCCCAATTGTATCCCCTACGCAATATCTCACGCTCCAGGACACTGCCCTTGAGGCGGTAGAGGTGGGACACCTCGTTGAGCCCGAGGGTGAAAACCAACCCTGGAGGGTAAACAGGTTACGAACGAAAGAAAGAAAGAAAGAAAGAAAGAAAGAAAGAACTACCGTGAATTAGAGCAAGACTGTGTGATTAACTTTAACACGGAAATAAACCCTACCGTAGTAACTGTATTTATTTGTTTCATGTCTCACCGACACAGACAGATATTATGGCGACGATAGAATAGGGCAGTGTTGGGGCTGGTTATGAAGTGACCGTAGCCCTATTTAAGCTACAACCCCAGCATGTGCCTGGTGTGAAAATTGGAAAGCACGGAAACCCACATTGAGAGTAGACGACAGTGGGGTTCCAATCCAGCATCTCCAGCGAGCTCGATAGCTGCAGTCGCTTAAGTGCGGCCAGTATCCAGTATTCTGGAGATAGTAGGTTCGAACCCCACTGTCGACAGCCCTGAAAATGGTTTTCCGTGGTTTCCCAATTTCACACCTATGTCGGTGCGACGTAAAGTAACTAGCAAAAAAATCCAGCATCTCCCGAATGCAAGCTTACAGTTACGTGACCAAAATCGCGTACCTAGCTCAGTCAGTTACAATGGTAGTCATAACGTATGTACTAAATGCACTGCGGATCAGAAGCACACCAAGTTCTGTGTAATTTACCTCCATTTGATCTATGATAATGAAAAATGAAAATCCACAGCCTGTTTCCAGTCATTCGACCGGGTCATGAATGGAATGAATAAAGCCTCCATCTAGCGGCGAGGATAGGAATTGCCCCGGCTGACGAAGCCTGTCCTACTCCTCTGGGGGAATGACTAATGACTGACATACGAAATTAAGTGTTAATGGAGAGTGTTTCTGGAAATAAAGATGACAGAGAAAACCGGAATAACCAGAGAAAACCCCGTTATGCCTCCTCTTTGTCCAGCACAAATCTCAAATGGAGTGACCAGGATTTGAACCACGGAACCCGGCGGTAAGAAGCCAGCGCGCTGCCGCCTTAGCCACTGAGGCTCGCTGTCTATGCTAATAGTATTCATAATGGTGGTTTAAAGGATCTTTGAACAGACATGAGTCCCATGTACTAATGTGCGTACAAAGCTATCTCTTTGCGGAATTTCTTTAATGGAGTGAAATTAGAATAGTGTAGTGTAGTTACTGTGTAGTAACTTAGTAGCGCTCCTGTCTGATTTTTTAAAATGCTATTTGTTTGGGGCTTCGACCTAGAAAGATCTTTTGCCCCTACGTGCACCATATGTGAGGAACCTGCGTGTATTTGTAAATGGTGGAAGTGTAAAGTGTTTAATGTGAAGAAAGGAACGTTAAGGGCCACAAAAATACCCAGTCCCCAGGCCAGGGATATAAATAATTTACAATGAAAATCCTCTGAGCCAGCCGGGAATCGAACCCGGGGCCGCCAGGTGACAGGTGTACGCGTTGCTCCCTACACCGCGGGGCCGGACGCGACGGCCTCTTACCGGTGGCCACAGCATCGACTCCCGGCCAGGTCACGGATTTTTACCTGTATCTGAGGGCTGGTTCAAGGTCCTCTAAGCCTACTTGATTATAACTGAGGAGCTATATGACATTAAGATAGCAACCGCGGCCGAGAGGTTCATAGTGACGACCACACGTCACCTCGTAGTCTGCATGCCTTCGCGGTGAGCAGCGATTGCTTGATAGACCAAGGCCCTTCCGGGCTCTTGCACCGTGGGGTTTCGTTTTTAGTGAAACTATACTTGTGTAGTCTTACTACTTCAGTACATACTGTGAGATATGATATATATTATTTGAATTAATCTTACTTGAGGCGGTAAGAGTAATACTGGGAGTATTCTGAATTCCGCGTTCCCGCCATGAAAACTATAATTCGAACCTGGGGACTCTGAATGATATTATTATCTTAGCAGAGGAGTCTGTTTCACTATCGCTGTGGGTTGAATGTAATTATGCAGTGTTTTCTCTAAGTAACAAGCATGACAATCTTCCGTCTTAACAATGAAAGCCAAAATGCTAGAGGTCTCGTCCACTGCACTGCCTTCCTATCATAAGGAACAACTGAATGTGAATCACACTGTTTCTTAATTTGGGGACGTGTTGTGTTGACCAAAGGTAACATAGCTGATGTTAGAACTATTTTCACCTAATTATGCTAGGCTCCTCACCTGATATATCCGGTATGTCAACTCTTAATTTCTTCCTACACAAACGGTATTGGGATTGCGAGAACTAAGGACAGTTTATTGAAGTTTTACCTTCAACAATATGCCACAGCTATTTAACATTCTCGGACATCCTGAATGTTTAGTACGCCATATGGTTTCATAAGCGAGATTCAAGGTCTTAATGATAGCCCTTCAGTTCAGTAAAAAAGGATATTGTCGTTGTTCACAGATAAACCGCTATGTGATAATATTTCAGCTTAGAACTCTGACCACAAAGGTTCTCTCATCTAAGATTCAGTATGGCATGAACTACACAGTTCAACAAAATCTTTGAACGTATGCCATGCTCCACAAAACAATACCTCACACCCAGGTATATTACCAACTAAATCTCTATTCTTTACTGTTGAGGTATACAAATGAACATCGTTGAAATCACTTTCATTTTCAGGACACAAACGGAAATGTCTAAACAGGGGCGAAAACAAAGTGATAACAGTCCTTCAGGGTGGATTTTTATCACAGTTGAAGAGCTTCAGTATGGTGAATGTCCTCCACGAGCATTCATCATAGCTTGGCACCTACGTGGCATGCTCCGTATAAGTGGACGGAGGTCACGTTGTGGTTATCAGGTCCCATTATTCAATGGGAGCCTATTCGAAGTCTTGGAAAGTCTTTGGTGGAACAGGACGCCCACGAAAACTTCTGTAAAGCCTATCGCACAAATATTCTATGGGATTAAAGTCGGGACTCTTTGCTGGCCATTCCATCTCTTGAATGTCCTGTTCTCGCAAGACAGCTCTGGTGATGAGCACTACATGAACCCTGGTATTGTCGTGTATGAGTATGAATTCAGAGCAAACACTGTATGCAGCAACTACCTCATGCTGTAGCAGTATCTGCTCGATATACCCCGCTGCGGTAAAATCACCACAGACGACGATAAGATCCATACGGCCATCAATACTGATGCCACCCCACATCATCACAGAACCTTGTCCGAATCGGTCGCCTTCCTGTACAACATGGCATGTAATGCTCACCACGGCGTCTCCATACACGTTGACGTCCATCACGCTGTGTCAGGGAAAATATGGACTCGTCAGTGAACAACACAGGTCTCCATCGGCGAAGTTACCAGTTGACGTGGGTACGGACAAACAGAAGGCAAGCTGTGCGATGACAGGACGCCTGGGTTGTAAGGACACTTCTCTTACTCTCTGGCGTGACATCGTGACTCCAGTGACCCTCCTGAGGTTCTGTTGCAGTTCTCTGGCAGTTCCTGAATGACGCCGCAACGCACAGGTAGTCAGATATCTGTCATTGGGATTTTCATGCATCCACGACCTTGTCCAACCCTATTTGTGAACTGGACTGTCTCATTGTAGCGATTCCACAAGCGTTGAATAACTGATGGGGAAACACTGAGATCCACAGCAACACGACGAAAAGTCCATCCTTCCTGGATGAAAGTGGGACTTGAACCTCGTTAAGATGTCTCATGCGATGTGCTGGTTAACGTAAAACGTGCTCAAATGCCCGCAGTAGTCTGTGTACCACACAACGACACACGAACATATCGCTATTCACTTTGTTTTCAGGGGTCACCTGACAGTTTTATGCATTGCTATGCCTACAGATGGAGTATAACTTCGACTTAACATACCTTGAGGATCTAACGTCTCAAGGTATGCTGTACGACCATTGGAACCCCGTTTACCAAATTAACGTTCACCCACCAGACGTTACAAAACATGTTCACCTAATTTGTTTCAAATGTGTATATCAACGAAATTTCGTTAAGTGATGCATGTGCTGCGGGTCAGTGTTTCTCCCCTCAATACTGCCACATAGCGGTAATTTGAGACACAACGATGATATATTACACTAGTAACTCAATGGACATTTATGGAATAAAAAATACAATGTCAGTTACGAAAACGCTCAGAACAAACGCATTGTCTATGTAAATGAGAAAATAAATTATAATTTCTGAAAGTGTAGGTTGAAATGTCTCCATGCAAGTTCATACAGTGCCATGAAATGTTTCCTGTCCTTATTTAAGAACAAACTAGCTAAGCCTCCGTGATACAGGCTGCAGCGTGCCGGGATTTAACCGCTGGGTTTCGTGGTTCAAATCCCGGTTACTACATGTGAGATTTGTGCTGGACAAAGAGGAGGCGGGGCAGGTTTTCCTCCGATTACTCCGGTTTTCCCTGTCATCTTTAATTCCAGAACCACTCCCCATTAACATTTAGTTTCGTATGTCAGTCATTAATCATTCCCTCAGAGGAGTGTGACAGGCTTCGGTAGCCGACACAATTCCTATCCTCGCCGCTAGATGGAAGTTCATTCATTCCATCCTTGACCCTGTCGAATAACTGGAAACAGGCTGTAGATTATTTCTTTAAGAAGAGAATTTCTGAACGTAAAAATATATTTATATATAACCATTTCTTTGCATTCTGAAAAAAATTGGCATTCATTCTATTAATTTGATTTAAATTACATTAAAAATGAATATATCACATAAGCCGCTCTGGTTTTAAGAGCAACATATTTTGTACACCGCGTTATGTCTGTAAAGTCCTCTCACTTTTAATTACTATGTTGATGAAGTGAAAGTATCTAATAAGGACCATTGTAAGTACCTTCACTGCAGTAAACACATTAGCGAAGTTGTAAAGGTCATATGTTCCAGTAAGGATATTTAAAGATTGGGCGTTTAAGTTACTAGTACTACTCAATCGGAGAAATTTTGAGAATTAAAAGATCTAAAGGAAAGTATCACATTTCATTTTAGGTGACCTCCAAAACACAAGGTCGTCCTTACGAAAATGCTGCAAACTTTGGGCTGGGAAGACTTAACTAAGCGGTATGTTCCGAACTGTCAGCGGAGAGATGAAGTGGAATGATGGTGGAACGCGTTGCATGCTGTAAGGCCTGATACAGGTCTTTATATTTGGCGTCCATGGGCGACCTCTGCGTCTGAATATGTGGTGATCGTGAGATAGGGCCGGTGTGAACCCGGTGTCGATATTGTGCCCTACAGGACCCTATGGTTCCGGCCAGGCGAATGCTGGTCTCGAACCCAGAGTACAGTAGTGAAAGAACTCTCTCAAACGTGAGCTTGTGCACATACTCTTACCTGAACACATATCCACGCTCGGCCGCACAATCGCGCACTTCTCAGGGATAACATGGGTGAACAAAGGGCAATATTAAGATAAAACACTAGGATATGTTACTAATCAGGTAAGAATCAGCTAAAATAAAATGAAAAAAATCTAACAGAAAACATCGCTGCATTCAAAGTTTTACAATCAGGGATTTATTACATAAAAAATACTATTTACAAATATAAGAGCTTTCAAATATGATTGGGGTAAAGGTAATGTTGAGCCGATGACAACCAGTTCACTGCCTTCACGAAACAGCTCTGCTGTAACAAGCATGTTACAATTGTGTAAGTAATGAAATCTAGAAAAATGGATATCTGCTGAAATACACATCTAACAGTAATTTCCATAAAATTTACTATGCCTCGTACCATCGAACCCCGGTGCAAAAAAATATAAACACACAATGTACAGTGTCCTGACCCGGTCTCGAACCCTGGTCCCATGAAGAGTAAGGCGTAGAATTATTCGTATACAAACAATATAAAAAGGAATACAACCACCATGTCCAAGGGGTCAATATCAAACGGGCCAGTGTTAAAATTAAAGTAGAACAAACAGAACAAAAATCTCTCCCCGCGTTCAAAACATCAAGGTCGTCTTCTCCCCCCTTACACACTCGACAAGCTGCAGACAGCCATATAACCAAGCTTCAAGACTGTGACGTCAGGCACAATAACCCTCACCAGCCGAGCACTCGACAAGCGGCAGCCCACACAATTTATGAGCCCAGCTGACTGACTGCGTGCTAAGAAACCTCGCCTTTCAAAGTACCTCACATAATCTGGCCGCTAAAAGCACTCTTTTAAATACACACGGGCTATCCGCCTTCATCTCAATATCACCAGCAATATAACAAATCTTATTTCCGCCTCCCATGGGCTTAACCTTGATAATACAAAGGCACAATACAGTAAGCTATAGTCACATGGCCATAATAAGGCATCTCAAATGCATCCAATACACTCTCAAACTGTGTTGGGGCTCTCTCATATCAATTCATACAGTCGGCTACATGCATAGTGCCCACATCTCTCAAACATTCGGACTCGCTCGCCCTGTCAGTAAAGCTAGGTGAATTACGGGGTAAATCCTGGTCTCAACTACACAACCTACGTCTGCAGAGACAAATGCCTAAACGCGACACAATAAATAGTGCCTGCCTGTTTGAGTAACCTACCATGACCAAGGGAGTTCGATCTGACCCATGAAGATAACACGTACGCTAATATAATACTATCGAAATTAAATATAAACACACCAACAAGGAATCTACAACTACCATCTACCCTAACGTACGGGGTTCGGGCTTGAGGCCTAGCTCCTTATTACCAAGAATTTTCCTACCATAAACTAACCTGTTGGCTGACGGCCCCTATTCCTATCTAAATTTAAATGACATGCTTGAAACAGAATTGGAAAGCTCTGACCTTATAGGATTGATGAAATGACGGAGCGGCCCTTCCTGTGGACCACTGAATTTACCACATCATGACAAACTGCGACGCTTGCAGCAGATACTGGTGAACAATTGGAGACATTCTATCTTGCGTGAATCCTTCGTACAGCTCCATAGATAGTTGGAAGATGTCCCCGTCGACGTCGCGCTGATCAGGTACCCCCAACGTTCCTGGATCTATTCCCGATGTCGTGCCGACTTCAGCTCCCGTTGTGGCTTCCTCGCAGTGATGATGTAGAAGCTCGTTCTGGCTTGATGCAGGGGTAACTGAAAACAAATTCATTTCTTACAGACTGTCCAGACTCGATGCCTGTTTCCACTACTATCGTGCCTTACACGTTACATTGATGAAGTCTTATTCTGAATCTTAAACCTGGTACACTATAGTTTCTTCACCACTCTTAGTAACACTGTTATTCCATCCTTTCACTCGGACAACATGTAGTGCTATAAGAACTACCCTGAGCCTACATTTATTCTAGCATTACGTCAGTTACAACTTGACCTCACAGAAATATGAAGCTACTAGTTCATCAGTCTATTATAGGCAGTACCTCATCTCACCATAGCATATCAACACAGGTAATATCAAGAATTTAGCTGAATATGCAAGTTGATTACTTACTTCCTCGCAGATTCAGTAGTACTAGTTGTATGTGCAGCCCGAAGATAAAACGTTGTTCGCGGTGCCGACTTGTAGCATGACGACTTCGTTCAAGCAGCCTTACGGTCAGAGAATGAGGCTGATGTGCCATGCGGCCTTGCATTTATAATCAGGTTGGCGTAGCCACGCCGCTTGATCGCGTGCAGGATACGCGCGCCCGCGACTCGAAGTTTTCCCGCACAAAGCACGTCAAGTACCCTACTTAACGAATGCATTTATGATTGCAGCCCTAATGCATATCAAAATTAAGCATAAATTATGCGGGTTGTAATTCGTGTATCAGATCCAATGCATCTCTTCCGTAACCAAAGATATTAATTTAATTATTTCTTCCCTCCGAAGGTTAGTTTTGTCGGGATCCGGGAAGCGTCCCCAATCTTCATTAAGAGGCTTGGCTTGGGACATAACTCCCTTTAATGAGGTTCTGGAGATTTTCATAATGACGCTCTAGCTCTCTTCACACGAGAACGCTTCTTCTGGAATCTTTTATGAAATAAACTATAAGACAATGACTCCATGGGTGGTCTTATGTAATCCCAATATCTAATACTAAAATCTATTCTATTGGTCCATGAACAGAATGGTTCAATATATTGCCTACTCCTGCCCAATAACACCAAATAGTATACATCCATGAGAAACAGTTATACCAACTTCACAATAATATGTTTAAAATTCATTTTCGAATTAAATATAGATTATTTCAAACTGAATGCTTTGGTATAGCATTAATTAAAAATACATGTATAAACGAATAACAGAGAGGATTATATTATCTGTAATATAATAAGCAGTCATTCTCATCGCAAGAAAATATCACCAACAAATTTGAACTCATTATAGCATTAACAATTACTACGAAGAGTACCGAAACGTAAGGAATATTGTTGTACTTTAAATATATTTCGTCAGTCCAACAAAGCGCTTATAGCTTGAGCTTTTAGGGGGAATGCAACCTATATATATGTCTAAATTCTCAGCGAAGGAAGTCCAGTTGACCTTTCTTAAGTTCCATAGAGGCCATGGAAATTTTCTTATAATGGGAATAAATGTGCATTTAATAACAAGAATGGGGTGGTGTTGACTATGCCGGAAGTTCTCTAACACTTTTCTGGATACTGGGGAGTTGCTGGCTGTTATTTCAAGTTGAAATAATTCTGATCAGTTTCTCAGGCTTCGATCATAAGCATCAAAGACAAGCCCAGTCGATCAACATCTCTCCATTTTCGTCGCCGTGCCAATATTTTCATAAACTAATGGTGGCTGTTAAAATCACTTACATAGGTGATTGTACTGACCAAGCCAAATCATCCCAGGGTGCTTGTAAACATTCAAATAGTTACTTCACCGATCCTAGTAACAACCTCATAGACGCAGCTGATGGTGCTTGCTGATATAAGACTCGCATTGTCTATATTAGATCGAACATACGTTGCTACGTCGTGATCCCTGACGTAGGTAGCTCCAAGCAGCTCAAAATCAGGTATATATCCTAGCGAAATCAGTTGAGCTTCGTTTTCTGCTTGTGTTTTCTGAATGACGACTAAATCTATTTCAATATTAACTAAAATTATATGTTTTTGACACTTAGATTTGTTGATGCCTTCTGTGTTACTAAGACAATCATGATGCTGAATCCCATCTTTCTGGGGCGATGGCCCCCAGAAGGACCGTTATTTTTCATTCTTTCCCTTAAATTGTGATGTGGCGCATACCAAGACATCAAGGATTGTCTGGCGCCATTCATATTGTTGCTCACTTAACACCCTTAGGGTCATATGCAGGGCAATGAACAGGTAATACATGCGGGAATTAGCAACGGCCTTCCCCATTCGGGTGATAATACATCACTGCTTTCCCTCGCTGCCTTTTAACTGCACCTCACATCTGTGATAATCTTCCATAAACGGCTATAAGATTTCAGAACTCACGGAAAAAGGGTTGTGAAGAGCATCTGAATACCGCATAATCGCTTGGAAAAGTCATAGAAAACGACATGCTGTGAACAGGCATCCTATTTCTTAACGGCAACACTAGGCCGTAGCCACCCAACTGCACACATAAATTACCCCTGAGAGGTACTGGACCAGCATGCCTTTTCATGAGACCGTGTGTTTTACGAGGTAGACCACTCGAAAATATTTAGCTTTATGATGGTTTGGAGACGAAAGTGGAAAATTAGTAAGCCATAATGTATTTTTGTCTGGTACTTGAACTTCATTTCATCTCCAATGAAATAGGAGGTTTGGTACATCTCTAAAACTAATTTAACAAGACGTATGAAAGATATGCGTAACTGTGATGTACACATATATCAGCTCCAAACACTTTACTGTGGGAGTATGTAAAAGTTTGGAAAATTATACGAAAATAAGTATTATTATAGGCCGGGGCTAAATAGTTCAGTGGTAAATCGCTGGCCCCCACAGCACAAATTGGCGAGTTCGATCCTGGCTCAGACCGGTTTTATATGAAGGCACTCAAATACGCCAGCTTCGTGTCCGTATAAACCTATTTACCTGCACTTTAAAGAACTTCTGCGAGAATAATATAAATTAAAATAAAATAAAAAACAGGATATGTATTTTATTATGATACAGTTTCATTGTAAATTGCGCAGATATGGGTAATAGTAAAGTAAACTAAACTAATGTCTTTGCAGAGGATGAACAGTAAAGTCTAGGAAATACCCCACAGAGTCCAATTTTGATTAATTACATCAAGGAAGGTTTCACGTTATAAGTACACGTACCACCCCAAATGGCGCAGAAGCCCTGGCTTACCAAGCAACTCTTGTTCAGACCGAAGCCCTGCAGATTACATATTCACAAATTCAGTAGTTCAGATCCTATCGACCATTATTCTAGACTTTCTAGACCGTCGGAAAGCTCCTCAATGGTTCCCACGCAGGCTGAGTGGACGTCAAACCATCCCTCAGATTCAGATGAAAATCTCTGATCTAGCTGAATATCGAACCCGGAGCGTCCGGATAAGCGGCAGGCACGTTCTCTCTTGAACGGGGGGCGAATAGTATACATAAGTAAAATAAATTATATTTTTGTAACTTTTTCTTGGCCAATCTTATAACATTTTGTATCAAAAACAACTACTGTAACTGCATTTTAACACGACCATATTATTTATTACCATCCTTTGTATATACATGTATTGGTGATTATTTTAATAAATAAATTAGCTCTTCGGTTGCTGATCATTCATGAATGCATTCATTCATTTATCAAGGAAAAAGCAATCAGAACGTTTCGGCTGACGGACATCCAAAATTTACAGAGGGAAATTTCGGAATCTATTAGCATATTGGTGTCGGAACAAGCACTGAGCTACTTGCTGCCTTTATCTTTTACACGCAGTCGCTGAACTAGAAACATATCGTCGTTGCCGGGACGAAACCTCCTATGTGAAATATTTTAGCCTAGAACTTTGGCCGGTAAGGTTCTCTCATCTAAGGTGCAATATTGTGTGACAGTTGTCAAGGCATTCCCGCTCTTCATGATGTATGTGCTGCGGGTCAGTATATCTCCAAAAATATTATCACAATGGAGGTTTTATCCCGGCAACGGCGATATGTTGAATACAAGTAATATTTCAAAGTGAACGAGAAACACCTTGGTTTGCTCAGGCATTCCTTCTCCTTACGATAAGAAAGTGTATCTCAATATAAAGCAAAAATAGTGGAAACGAACACCCCACTGGTGCATCAATCTTCCTTTCACTACTGTGCACGCCATTTATACTTCGTAATATCTTAATCCAAAATCCAGACTTTGAGAGGCTGTGAGGTGGATTTTGAAAGAAAATAAGTTCTTCAGGTGAAATCGATGCACTTTTTCGAAAATGGGAGAAAATATTGAAGTAAAATATTTTAGAGAATGTTCTGCATTTAGTGCAGTTAACCCGATGGCAGGATTCCTATCAGTTCTTTTCCTTTAATTTCCTTAAATAATTTCAAATAACTGGAAAATTAATCGGATACCTCCCCTGGTAAATTATTCCAATTCCTAACTCCTCTTCTTATAAATGAACGAATATTACTTTTCCCCAATTTTTCATCTTGAATTCCAACTTTATCTTTATACTGTGTTCTTTCTTTTATTTAATTCCTCTGAAACTTATTTGTCTACTAATGTCATACCACGCCATCTCTCCACTAATCGCTTAGTCAAGCAGCTCGTCTCCTTATTCTAAAATTTTACCAGCCCAAAGTCCGGCTCTATGGCTAAATGATTAGCGTGCTAGCGTTTGGACACAGGGGCCCCGGGTTCGATTCCCGGAAGGGTCGGGAATTTTAGCCATAATTGGTTAATTTCGCTGGCATGGGGGCTGGGTGTACGTGTCGTCTTCATCATCATTTCATACTCATCACGACGCGCAGGTTACCTACGGGAGTCAAATCAAAAGACCTACATCTGGCGAGCCGAACTTATCTTTGGACACTCCCGGCACTAAAAGCCATACGCCATTTCGTTGTTATTTGTTGTTTGTTATTTTTACCAGCCCAAACTTTGCAACATTTTCATAACGCTACTCCTTCGTCGGAAATCAACCAGAACAAATCGTGCTGCCTTTCGTTGGATCTTTTGCAATTCTCGAATGAAGTAATCCTGGTGCGGCTCCCATACATTGGGACCATACAATAACTGGGGTCTTATTAGGGACATTTATGACCTCTCCGTTACATCCTTACTATAACTCCTAAATACCCGCTTTACCATATGAAGAGATACGTAAACTTTATTTACAAACCTGTGTACGTGTTTTTACTAATGAGAGTCTTTCATTATATTAACACCTAAGTGCTTAAAGCGATCCCCATGAGGTACTTTGACCCCATCAAATCATTCTTTAAAACTGAGCCTCTGTCATGTAGTGGTTAGCGTGATTAGCTGCCACTGCCGGAGGCCCGAGTTCGATTCCCGGCTCTGCCACGAAATTTGAAAAGTGGTAGGAGGGCTGGAACGGGGTTCACTCAGCCTCGGGAGGTCAACTGAGTAGAGATGGGTTCGATTACCCCCTCAGCCATCCTGGAAGTTGTTTTCCGTGGCTTCCCACTTCTCATCCATGCAAATGCCGTGGTGGTACCTTACCTAAGGCCACGCCCGCTTCCTTCCCTCTTCCTTGTTTATCCCTTCCAATCTTCACATTCCCCTACAAATCCCCTGTTCAGCATAGCAGGTGAGGCCGCCTGGGCGAGGTACTGGTCATCCTACCCAGTTGTATCCCCGACCAGGGTCTGAAGCTCCAGAACAATGCCCTTGAGGAGGTAGAGGTGGAATCCCTTGCTCAGTCCGTGGGAAAAACCAACCAACCCCGGAAGGTATGCAGGTTAAGAAAGAAAATTGAAACGATTTTTACCGTTGATGAAACTCACAACCTGACTTTTCACTCCGTTTATCATCGTAGCATTCTCTGATGACCATTCCACAACTTTGCCGAGGTATTTTTGCATTCCCTCAAAATCCTGTAACTTATTTGTTATTCTGTAGGTTATAACATCATCCACAATTAGCCCTAAATCTGATTCCAGTTCATTACTTATATAATTCAGTTATATAAGCAACCATAAAAGTCCAATAATAATTGGGGATTACAGGATCAAATAATGCTTCACCTAACATCATTATCTGAGATCTACTTCTTAGAAATTTAGCCACCCATCCCTTCACTCTCATTTCTCTTTCTTTCCTCATTGTTATCAGCAGTCTGCCTTGATTTACCCCATAAAGGTCTTTTATAGGTCAATGAAGATAAAGTTAATTTGTCCCCCTCGATCACAAATATCTACTAGGCCTATATCTAGCTGAAAACATTTAAGTTGAGCCTGAGTGGAATTAATTTTCTTAAACCCGAACTGCCTTCTGTCAAACCAGTTAGTGATTTCGCAAACATATATTATATTATATTATATTATATTATATTATATTATATTATATTATATTATATTATATTATATTTTTTATTTCGTTAGGGCCATCTATGGACCACGGTGCTTATGTTTTAGCTGTTTCTTAATGTCATCGTCGTTGTTTGCCACAATTGGTGTTTTTAGCGGTTGGTTTGGCAGCTGTTTTCTTGTTGGTACCTCGAGTTTTCCTGATGGCCCAGTAGTCCTTCATTTTCCGGCTAAATTCAATCTTACATTCCTCAGACAATTTCCTAGTCTCGTCCTTTGGTCTGTGGGTAACTTCTGTAAGGGATGTTACAAAGGATTTAGTTTTAAGAGTTGTGTGATAGTTACTCCGATCAGCTATGTCGTTTTGATTTATATGGAGTTTCGAAAGGTCCTTCTCCACTTGCTTCATCCACACGAATCCAGTAGCTTTGCCTTTGTTAGCAGCCTTGAAGATCATATGGGATAACCTATTTGAGTCACTTCTGGATAGGTGTCCGTAAAAAGCCAGTCGCCTTCTTCTGATGGTACCTACGAGATTTTCTTGGTGTTTATATAGCTCACGATTTGGTTGATACCATCGACTTCCATCTGGTAAAATTCTTGGAACTTTGTTTCCTGTACCTCGAGAGCTCTTAGTGGGGTCTTCTTAGTTAAATGTAGACACTCTGCTCCATAGAGGACTGAAGGTCTGATTACTGCATTGTAGTGTCCTAGTTTGACATTCATCGACAGATTTTTTGAAGTATATAGCTTTCGACAGGCGTGGTAAGCCTTATCTAGTTTGAGTCTCCTGTGTTCAAGAGCCATTGTTTCGCTGAGGTCCTCTGAGAACCATTCCCCAAGGTACTTTACACTTTTGACTCTCTTGATGTAGATATTATCACTGACTCTCATCTTTCCAGGGGCATCTTTGATGTTAGTAACAAACTCGGTCTTTCCTATGTTGATCAAAAGACCCGTTTTAGCCGCTATTGAGTGCAGTGTTTGGAACTGAGTAGTAGCCTCCTGTATGTCATTTGCTAATAAAGTCAGATCGTCTGCAAAGGCTAGGCATGGTATCCTTAGGTTGTCGGCTTTAATCCCCATCCGTAATCCAGTGTTCTCCGGAAGGAATCTCATCCACTCTCTAATTATCTTTTCCAGAACGCAATTAAATAATATACATGAAATGCCATCTCCTTTTCTCACCCCAGTTTTAATGGTGAAACTCTCCGAGAGTTGTCCTCTAAACTTTACTCTGGCTGTGGTATTTTGCAAGGTGGCTTACACCAGCCTATTGATCTTGTCGTTAAGTCCTAGTTCTCTTAATGTCTTATAAAGAGTAATTCTGTTTACTGAGTCGTATGCTTTCTGGAAGTCGACAAATATAGCTACCCATTGTCGGGCTCCTGACTTGCTGGATTGAAGGATGGTCTTCAGATTTTGTATCTGCTCGGTACAGGACCTCCATGCTCTGAACCCTGCTTGATATTCTCCTAACTCTTTATCCAACTGTCTTGTTACATGGCGTTCCAGAATCTTGGAAATTATCTTATAGGTAACAGCAAGGAGTGATATTCCTCTGTACTTACTGTGATCTGTTTTGCTTCCCTTCTTGTGGATTGGATGGATAATGGCTGACGTCCAATCATCTGGGAACCTCTCACTAGTCCATATGTCCAGAATTACTTTATGCATTCTCCTGAAGGTGTGTTCTCCGGCATGTTTTAGCATTTCTGCTACTATCCCGTCTTCCCCAGAAGCTTTATTATTCTTGAGTAGTTTAATTATATCTCTGACTTCTTCGTAGGTTGGAGGAGGGATAAACTCAGTATTAGGGTTAGTTGGTTCTGTAACTTGTAGGCGTTCAATAGGTTCTTCTGCATTTAAGAGTCCTTTGAAGTAGTTAGCTATGGTATTGGTACAATCACTGTCATTAAGACACAGGGATCCATCTGGTCTCTGGAGATGAAAGGCAGGGGAAGCGAATTGGGTTGTTTGTTGCTTGATGCCCTTGTATAGATCTCTAGAGTTGTTCCTCACAAAATCCTCCTCTGCTTGCTTAATCAGTTCCTGGTTATGCTTCCTCTTGGCCCCCATATTATATTATATTATATTATATTATATTATATTATATTATATTATATTATATTATATTATATTATATTATATTATATTATATTATATTATATTATATTATATTATATTATATTATATTATATTATATTATATTATATTATATTATATTATATTTAGTTCATGGTCACCTTATGTCTTTCAAGAATTGTTCATTTTTAACGTTGTTCATTTAGACACCTCCATTTTATTTTTCACCATAAGTTCTATCCTATCGAGAAGCTTATGGCAATTATCAGTTCCAATATGAGCTGGTTACAGCTCGTGGTGAAGGTGGTGATTACTCTTTTAAGAGGAATTGCAACTGGGCAACCATCCTCTACGTAGTAGCTCGGTGGTTTTAGGTATACGTGGTCTTTCCTTCCCAAATTTCAGAACCTTTCCTTCCTTATCCAATACCTAACTTCTTCGAGATTTCCGCCTTCTACCGTATTTGTATTACATTGAAATGCATTAATTACGTTTAAATCATATTTTCTTGTGTACATGAAGCGTTATTTTAAAACTTTATATATTACCATATGTTCTATTATTCAATTATTCAAGTTATTTGAAATACCTGTCGGTGACTTTTATATGCACATTAAAACGTATTCGGACAGCAATCCTAAAATGGATTTATGTCTAGATTTTAAAAGTGGTGGAGCAGTGTAAGTAAAGTCTGGTTTTCGTACGGAAGAGTTTTCAAGTAGAGGCTAATGAACCTCAATAAGTTAAATTTAATTGGAATTTCCTCGCCAGCTTTTCTTACACTTCCCTTTCCTCCTACATCTTATTCTATTTTACCTACTCTTATTCCAATTGTGATGGGCTCAAATATAGTTCAATTTCTTGACTCAATTTCCAGGTTCAAAATTTAGTCTTGAATGCACACTGTAGATCGTGGGTACGAAATTGGTTTCTTTCAATGATTGATATCATATGTATCTTATTCCTCCAAAATACATTGCGAATCAGGAAATTATAGCGATGCAAATAACATCCAATAGCTATGTTTCAATCACAAGAACGAAACAGTATTCTAAAACCTGATTTATTACTTCATCAACCTAGACTTCACTTTACACTTGAAAAATTCATAATGTTACCTCCAGTTCTGTGATTAAAGAAAGAATTGTGCTCGAAGCAGTGGAGGTTAACCCTGCAATAACAATTGATTTATCGGAAAGAGATTGCACACATCTGAATGAGTCTAAAAAGATGGCGGCACAAGTGAACAAAGAACGAGCGAGACAAGTAGAATAGTGGAAGATTTACTGTTGTGGTCGTTAGCGTGGTTCTTAGTCCCTGGAGATGCTCCACCCTCTCGCCTGGTTCAGTATTGATGTTTTACTCCCTGAGGACAATAATATAACGGTCAAACTGTAAAAGAATTCATGAATTTTTGTTTCTCCTTTTACGTGTAGCATCGTATCTTCGTTGCTAATGATTAAAACCGATAAAACCTGTTGAAGCGATGGAAATATATTCAAAATATCAAAATGCGTTATTTAAATATAGGGTTGCCAAACGGAGGCAGTAATATTGGCATGGGCTTGACTCCCTATCAGGAAGTCGAACTATTTGGATATGGTACTTACAGAGATCCATATAGCTCGGAAGCTCATGAAGCTTTCACCAGAAATTAGTGTGTTCGCCCCCATTTTTTTTGTAGTTGTTTTACGTCGCACCGACACAGATAGGTCTTATGGCGACGATGGGATAGGAAAGGCCTAGGAGTTGGAAGGAAGCGGCCGTGGACGTAATTAAGGTACAGCCCCAGCATTTGCCTGGTGTGAAAATGGGAAACCACGGAAAACCATTTTCATGGCTGCCGATAGTGGGATTCGAACCTACTATCTCCCGGATGCAAGCTCACAGCCGCGCGCCTCTACACGCACGGCCAACTCGCCCGGTAGCCCCCCCTTTTTTATTGCTACTTGTTCAGGGCGCCGATTTAGAAATATATTTTGCCCCTACTTGCTCCATACATGAGGAACCTGCGTGTATTTTTGTAAATGGCGGAAGTGTAAAGTGATGAATGTGAGGCAGAGAACTTTAAGGACGACAGAAACACCTAGTCCCCAGGCCAGGGATATTAATCATTTACAACTAAAAACCCCTGACCCGGCCGGGAATCGAAACCGGGGCCGCGTTGCCCCCTACACCGCGGGGCCGAACGTGTTCACCCCTTAGTCCCGTCTCTTGATATGAGTTGCGGGATGAGGTGAGATGAATTTATATATCATGGTTTTACGACCAGATGCTCTTCCTGAGCATCTAACGAAGAGTAAATGAATGCTGGTGAATGAAAATTTGGTCAGGAGGTATAAGGAATCGCCTGTGGTCTACGAGTAGGAACTGTCCCAACATTTCGCGGGAATTTTTTAGAGAAATTAAATGAATGTTAGGTTAATTTCTGGGTCAAAGTTCAGCCTACCATCGGTCCAACCGCTCTATCCCAGTTAGTATCGATGTTACGGATAGACTCATTCAATTACCTCCGCCACCTTCATGCTTTATATAATTACTAACTAACCCGTCGTTGACGGGTAGGTTCTTACATAACTTCGGCGGCAATACCACCTACCGGAGATGTATGGCAGCTGTAGATATATTGGTGTCGGTTGTGGTGGTAGTGATTATTTCTTTAACAAGGAGTACAGCTGGGCAGCTATCCTCTCTCGAACGAAAACTTTTGAGTTCCGACACTTCGAAAAATAAAGTTATCGGCAAAAGAAAGGGAAGTGGCACAAAGTGTTGGAGGAGAACAAGAGTTGACCAAGGAAGGCTCTATGGAAATTAAAAACTAGGAGATTGGCGCAAGTAAGTTGAGATAATGTCAGTCACAGATAGGAGAATTGTGGTTACCAAACCACTCTCGCTGGTTAAGAGCTCCTGATCACTATTTTCCTTCCACTGTTATAACAACATTACTAAAACGTTTCTTAATGTGAGAAATTTTTGGTATTCAGCATTAAATTGTAAATGAGAGTATGGTTATCTAGATTATTATTATTATTATTATTATTATTATTATTATTATTATTATTATTATTATTATTATTATTATTTAATATGAATATACAGGCGGACCGAGCTCGATAGCTGCAGTCATGTAAATGCCGCCAAAATCCAGTATTCGGGAGATAGTGGGTTCCAACCCCACTGTCGGCTGCCCTGGAGATTGTTTTCCGTGGTTTCCCATTTTCACACCAGGCAAATGCTTCCTTTCCACTCCTAGCTCCTTCCTGTCTCATCGTCACCACAAGACCTATCAGTATCGGCGCGACGTAAAGCAACCTGCAACCTATATATACAGGCGGTAAGCCCAATTACATTATACACTCATACATTCTACTGTATATGCAAGTACTACAAAATAAATATTTAACATAATGTATAAAAAAAGAGAAGGAAAATAAAAAAGAAGAAAAACATACAATTCATACAAGAAAACCACTATAATGCAGAAACGAAAATAACGTATGTATCGAGATTTAGTATTAAAGAAATATGATAATTGTATAACCTTGTTGAGTAAATAACTAGCAAATGTACCCGTCCTTCGCTACGGCATTCTACAATGTATACGGATATCGAAGTAAATTACTGTACATGAAGTGAATAAGATTTTTTAAACTGCATGTCTCTTGACGTTATCCGTGAAACAGCATAGGAAGGTCTGCAGACGTTGTTTCCAATGTAAAATGCGAGTTGAGGAGTTGTGATGATAATGGCAGGTCAACTTGTCTACCGCAATTCACTATGTGTAGCGTCAGTCACATTTTGATGGGTAATTTTTTTTAATAATCGGTGGCACCCTTGCAAGGGGGCACCTATTCCTAACGATAATCAGCTAAAAGGGTTTTGAAAAATGCACGGTCCCTTGCTCTCTGCTAGTCAAATCGAGAAGGGAATTATACATTACAATTGTACACAGGCCTTACAGGTGGTCCTCATTCCTATTGCCAGTTAAAGTCGAAGTGGGGAGTACTGATTACAACAGCAGACGCCCTCCAGCTGAGAGTCACTATTGATTTGTAAAGTATTAATTACAATATCAGACACACAACCTTCTAGATCGCTACAAATCGACTTCAATGAATAAACGTAGATCGACGTACGGAAGTGTATGCATGTTCACCTACATTTACAGAATATCTGCTGCTAAACGGTGCATGATATCGAAAAGCGGCTTGTACAGTAAGATATCTCTGGCCTCATTTAGCAATCTAAATGGCTGGCCCTATGATATTTCCTCGTATCTCATCTATTTAAAAGTATGATTGAGCAGAAACATTGAATAGGGTGAAGTTTGTGTAAGATTTTCACACAGCGAATTACTTTTCAGACAGCTTCAAACATATAATTTGGCTCACATATGGCTACTGGGTGGGCCAATATTCGTGTAGAAGTTGATGATCCCGTCTTTCCTATAAGTGAATCAAACCATCAATTATACGTGTACAAAGTGGAAAATTTAGGTAAATCCAGAAATACAGCCAAATTTAACGTACAAAAAAGCTATAAATTTGCCAAATTTCAATTTTCTAACTTGTCTGGGAGATTGTGCAGCCATCTTCATATGGGGGAGGGGGTTAAAAATTAGAACTTTCAGGAAACTTTTAAGCCCATGAAACCTATAAGTTATCGTTCTGGATAAATATCACCGACTGTGTTCTTATGCAGATTTGAAACTCCCAGCCTGTCCCCCTTAGAGAATTTTGAGAATTTTAGATTTTTCTAGGGTTCTTGATGTCATCAGCTTGTCTGGTACTAAGTTTTAACTTCCTAAGGTGCCTAGAATGGTCTCATTAAATCACGTCTCTTTTCATTTTAATGCCTTAATTTTTATATATATACATACTATATAATTATAGTACAGATTATATAGATCGCTCCTAACTGACTTCCATTCATTAATACAGATTAAATTTCACCCACTTCCCTATTGGTTCTAGGGGCGTCTTACTCCCAAAGTATCTTTTTCCAGGTGGTAAGTCATACTTGAAAGTCACACTGGAACATACACACGTCCACTATCTCGGTCATTTTTCACAATTTATTTTCTAACCTTCTCACCCCCTATGCTGAAGGGGGCTGAAGCTGGACTTTAAAAATCCGGAATGTTACTATTCATCTCAACGACCCGGAAAACTATGGACTCGGCAGTATATTCGATTATTTTTATATCTCGCCCCCCCTTCCCCACCCTAAATGGGACTAAACATTGACTTTTAAAATATCGGGTGTGTTAGTATTCATCTCAGCGACCCCGATAACTATGGATTTTTATTTTTAAGTTCAATCACCTCGCTCCCACCACAAAGGGGGATGAAATTCGACTTATAAAATATCCGGAGTCTCACTATTCATCTCAGCGACACCGACAACTAAGGATTCGACACTATTTTTGATTATTTTTATATATCACTCTCCCATCGCCCCCCATCACGAAGGGGGCTGAACTTGAAAAAATTCCGGAGTGTCATTAGTCATCTCAGCGACCCCGAAAAGTATGGATTCGACACCACTTTCGATTATTTTTATATCTAATAATAATGTTATTTGTTTTGCGTCCCACTAACTACTCTTTTAAGGTTTTCGGAGACGCTGAGGTGCCGGAATTTAGTCCCGCATGAGTTCTTTTACGTGCCAGTAAATCTACCGACACGAGGCTCACGTATTTGAGCACCTTCAAATACCACCGGACTGAGCCAGGATCGAACCAGCCAAGTTGGGGTCAGAATGCCAGCGCCTTAACCGTCTGAGCCACTCAGCCCGGCATTTTTATATCTCAGCCCCTTCGTCCCCCGCCCCTAAGGGTTCTTGGGGTCTCCTACCCCCACATGGTTTGTCTCCTGATACTAAAAATTCGAAGTGTACAGTTCTTCCCGGCGACCCCGAATACTATGTCTTCGACACTATTTTCGATTAATTTTATATATCACACCCCCTCGCCCCCAACCCCAAAGGGGTATGAACTTGGACTTATAAAAATCCGGAGTCTCACCATTCATCTCAGCGACCCCGACAACCATGGTTTGGACACTATTTTCGATGGTTTTTACAGTATATCTCACAGACCCCCGCCCTTAAGCGTTCCTGGGGTGTCCTACCCCCAAGTGGTTTGGCGATTCCTAAAACTACGTATTCAACACTATTTTCGATTAATTTTATATATCACTCCCCCCTCGCCCCCCACCCCAAAGGGGGCTGAACTTGGACTTTAAAAATATCCGGAGTGTCACTATTCATCTCAGCGACCCCGAAAAGTATGGATTCGACACTATTTTCGTTAATTTGTATATCTGAACCCCTTGCCCCCCACCCGTAAGGGTTCCTGGGCTGTCTTACCCCCACGTGGTTTGTCTCCTGATACGAAAAATTTGGAGTGTACAATTCAACCTCGGTGACCCCGAAAACTATGTAATCGACACTATTTTCGTTTAATTTTATATATCACTCCCCCCCCCTCGCCCCCATCACAAAGGGTGATGAACTTTGACTTATAAAATGTCCGGCTTCTCAATATTCATCTCAGTGACGCCGACAACTATGGATTCAAAATTATTTTAGGTTATCACTCTTCCATCAACCCCCACCAAGAAGGGGGCTGATCTGAGACTTTAAACAATTCCGGAGTGTCACTATTCATCTCAGCGACCCCGAAAAGTATGGATTCGACACTACTTTCGATCATTTTTATATATCAGCCCCCTCGCTCCCTGACTCTAAGGTTTTCTGGGGTGTATTACTCCCACGTGGTTTGTCTCCTGATACTAAAAATCTGTTGAGTCAGTATTCATCGCAGTGACCCCGAACACTATGGATTCGACACTATTTTCTATTATTTTTATATATTAACCCCCATCGCCCTCACCCCGAAGGGGGTTGAACTTGGACATTAAAAAATTCCGGAGTGTCACTATTTATTTCAGCGAGCCCGAAAAGTATGAATTTGACACTACTTTCGATGATTTTAATATCTCACCCCCTCGCCTCCCTGCCCCTAAGGTTTCCTGGGCTGTCTTACCCCCTCGTGGTTTGTCTCCTGATAATAAATATCCGAAGTGTACAATTCACCTCGGCGACCCCGAAAACTATGTAGTCGACACTATTTTCGTTTAATTTTATATATCAGTCCCCCTCGCCCCCCACCCCAAATGGGGCTGAACTTGGACTTTAAAAATATCCGGAGTGTCACTATTCATCTCAGCGACCCCGAAAAGTATGGTTTCGACACTATTTTCGTTAATTTGTATATCCGACCCCCTCCCCCCCCACTCGTAAGGGTTCCTGGGCTGTCTTACCCCCACGTGGTTTGTATCCTGATACTAAAAATTCGGAGTGTACAATTCAACCTCGGCGACCCCGAAAACTATGTATTCAACACTATTTTCGTTTAATTTTATATATCACTCCCCCCTCGCCCTCTACCCGAAAGGGAGCTGAACTTTGACTTTAAAAAATTCGGGAATGTCACTATTTACCTCAGTGACCCCGAAAACTGTGGATTCGACACTTTTTCAATATGTTTATAGCTTGCCCCCCCCTGACCTCCCACTCCTAATGGAGTTACGGATGCCTTACCCCCACAGTGCTCGTCTCCGTATAGTAAATCATAAGTGTACCAAGTTTGGTTGAAATTGCTCAAGTGGTTTAGGAAGAGATGTATCCTTTACACATATACATACATACATACATTTTTATATATAGTAAAATTACGTAACATTAACCATACAATTATTAGGTAGAAAGAGGAAAGATACATCATGCATTATAATACTTAAAATATTATTATTATTATTATTATTATTATTATTATTATTATTATTATTATTATTATTATTATTATTATTATTATTATTATTAATTTTCTTTACGCCGGGTTGAGTATGTCAGACGGTTGATGTGCTGGCCTTCCGTACTCAACTCGGTAGGTTCGATGCTGACTCAGTCCATTGGTATTTGCTCAAATACGTCAGCCTTTTGTCGGTAGATACACTGGCACGTAAAACAACTGTTGCGGGCCAAAATTGCGGCACCTCGGCGTCTTCGAAACCTGCCAAAAGTAGTTAAGGGGACGTAAAAAGAATTTCATTTTTTAAAATATATTTACGTGTACATTCTACTCGTATTTTTGTACTTAGGAAATGAAAACTGTATTCATTTTATATTCGATCTTGTAAGTACCGATAAATAACTCAGTAGTGTAATAGTTTGCTCCACTTTCATTTTACGTTACTCAGGTATTCAATGATTAAGACTAAGACAAGAGTATGTGCTTCTAACTTTGACAGTTAAAATTAATCTTTTATCTTTCTATCTATACATGCTGGAACAAACCTACTACAGTTCTGTTGATAACCTATCAGCTTCATACTTTGACAATATCAATATTATTGAGGTATCAGCAAAGCTAATTACGCTCATTATTATGCAACTCGCATCTATAAAAGATTATGTGAGACTACAGTCCGTATATCCAATTCGAATAAGGCTTTTATAGCTGTAACATCACCTGCTGGTTCGGTCAAGAAAGCAACGAAAACTACGTCACTCCACATAATATTGGTGCGTCTCCACAATGTGTCCAGAAAAGTGATGGTAAAATTTGCTCTACGTCGCACTGACACACATAGGACTTATAGGACGATGCTATATGACAAGCCTAGGAGTGGGAAGGAAGCGGCCATAGCCTTAATTAGTACATCCCCAGCATTTGCCTGGTGTGAAAATGAGAAACCACTGTAAAACATCTTCAGAACTGCCGACAGTGGGGTTCGAACCCACTCTCTCCCGGATGTAACTACATGTAATGGCGGGTGTGACAGTGTCTACCTTTAGTATACAATTGAACATTCTACTGTACGTATTTTATTTCCAAACGCTTATCTATTTCACGTGGTGAAAGGAAGACGTCACCTTAATCTCCCTACGAGAAACAGAACTTCGATTCCAAATTATTTCGGCCTTATTTGATAGTAACATTAAAACATTGGGTGGAATAGTTTCTGTTATGTCTTCAGTGAAGTACTGTTCTCCATTTCAGTAAAAATACACTATTCTTCTTCTTTATATGTTTACTCTCCAGGGTCGCTTTTCCCCTCGGACTCAGCGAGGGATCCCACCTCTTCCGCCTCAAGGGCAGTATCCTGGAGCTTCAAACTCTGGGTCGGGGGATACAACTAGAGAGAATGACCAGTACCTCGCCCAGGCGGCTTCACCTGCTATGCTGAACAGGGCCCTTGTGGGGGGATGTTAAAATTGGAAAGGACAGGCAAGGAAGAGGTAAGGAAGTGGCCGTGGCCTTAAGTTAGGTACCATCCCGGCAATTGCCTGGAGGAGAATTGGGAGACCACGGAAAACCACGTCTAAGAGGACTGAGGTGGGAATCGAACCCACCTCTACTCAGCTGACCTCCCGAGGCTGAGTGGACCTCGTTCCAGCCCTCGTACCACTTGTCAAATTTCGTGGCAGAGACGGGAATCGAACCCGGGCCTCCGAGGATGGTAGCTAATCTTGCCAACCACTACACCACAGAGGCGGACAATAATGCACTTATGTTTATAAAAAAACTCTTTGAAAGGCTAGAGATAGGAAGTATATATTCACAGGACATGTTGATTAATATGTTCTGCAGAAACGATTAGCATTTCAGTCACCCAAATTCAGAATGTTCCCTGTTGCGTAGTAGGCACTGGGTCTTCCATGGGCACTGATAACTTGTTCCATGCGTGATGACATCGACGCATATAAGGCGCGAATGGCGTCGTAAGGTATAGCCATCCATGCTGCATTCACCTGGTTCCATAGTTCATCTTTGGTGGTTGGCGTTGGGTCACAGCACCACACCCGTCGTTTCACTATATCCCACGCATTGTCCGACTCGTTGGCTGAGTGATCAGCGTACTGGCCTTCGGTTCAGAGGGTCCCGAGTTCGATTCCCGGCCGGGTCGGGGATTTTAACCTTAATTGGTTAATTCGAATGGCTCGAGGGCTGGGTGTGTGTGGCGTATTCAGCATTAGAAATCATAATAGGTAGCGTCCTCATCTTCACAGACATGCAAGTCGCCTAATAGGCCGTCTACGAGAAAAAGACCCGCACCAGTCCACTCCGGAAGCCATACGCCTTTTATTTATTTAATCCACACATTTTCGATCGCCAACAAGTCCGGTGATCGAGTGGGCCAGAACAACAGTCTGACATCCTGTGACAACAAGAAGGCAGGTGTTCGTGCAGCAACATGTGGTCGCGCATTGTACTGCTGAAATACAGTATGGTGTCCGGGATGTCGTGCATAAAGGGTATGGCTACGGTTCACAGGATGCCATTCACGTAGATCAAACTGGTCACAGTGCCCTGGAAACGCACCAACTGTGATTTTTGGTTGTACCCAATAGCACCCCACACCATAAGGCCTTGAGTTGGCGCTGTATGTCTTGTGGGAATGCAATCAATGTGACGACTCTCCCCTGTCCACGGCGAACCAAAATGTGGCCATCATTTTCAAACAAACAGAACCTGGATTTGTCCGAAAACACTTTCTGCTGCCGCTCCTATGCCCAGTGATGTTGTCCCATTCACCATTGCAGTCTAGCATGGTTATACACATTAGTGAAAGGTAGGCTGAGAAGTGGACGACGCGCCGGTAACCCAGACTGTAATAAACAGCGACTGACTGTCACTGCTGATGGTGTACGATGTGTTACACTTCCACTGTTGCGCCAGAGCCTAGGAGGACGCAAATCTGCCCTGCAGTGTCATTCGGATGAGGTGTTGATCTGATCGGGGGTTGTCTGGGTGGTGCGACTAGACCCATCTCGTCGTGTTCTATGGCCTTCTGTGAACCATCCTGTACACACCCGTTGCACTGCCGACACACTTCGCCCCACACGAGCAGCTGTTTCCCACATGGATGCATCACGTTTTGCCATGCCAATTATGCACCCTCTTTCAAACTCATTAATTTGACGGTACGATTCTCGCATACGTCTGTGAGGCATTCTGCACGTCTGCTCAAGTCACAATGATCCATTACTTCCAGTTTATAGCGACAACGAGAGCTGCAGGCACAATTTACAAGTCGGTGGTGGTGCGCCGATACATGGACTTGGACCTTGAACCAGAGAGCCGACATGGTTCAAATGCTAACCATTTTTTCAGAACATACTAATGCACATGTCCTGCGAATATGAGCATCCTATTTTTAGTATTTCCAGGTGGTCTGGTTTTTATGAACATGAGTGTAATAATAATAATAATAATAATAATAATAATAATAATAATAATAATAATAATAATAATAATAATAGTATCTACCTCCGTAGCGTAATGGTTAGCATAATTAGCTGCCTCCTTCGAGGCCCGGGTTCGATTCACGGTACTGCCAGAAATTTAAGAGTAACAGGAGGACTGCTATGTAGTTTAAATTATACATGCACCTCACCTTCATTGGGGGTGTGCCTGTAAAGAGCTGCACAACCTCGGTATGATGACACAAATTTACTTTAATAATAATAATAATAATAATAATAATAATAATAATAATAATAATAATAATAATAATTGGATGGCCTCGGGAACTGCGTCCAAAGATTTCTGTTTGACGCCAGTTAGACTGTATGGGTGCCAATTTCAACCTTCCGTTTCATTTAACTAGATGGCAGTGATTCAGTACTCTGTTGAGTAACTTACTGCTGAATATTAATTACATTTGTATGACAAAAACAGAATTTGTGATCAGTAATATTCCACATGCAACATTAAATTATATCAAGTTCGGAATGGAATCCTTTCAGACCTTACACATTCGGACTATCTCTGCCAGGTTTGAACCCGCGACCTTGGGAATCAGAACCAGACATCTACAAACTATCAACAGAGCAAATCATCCAGTTCAGTTAAAATTGTGAAGTAGATCAATATGCCTGAGTGTGGTACCCAACCCATAAACAAGATTAAACTTTTTCTAGAGGACAATCTGTAAAAAAACAGGTGTCCTTGGGGAAGTAGTGAATAAATTACACTGCATCTTTTTATTTGAGAAAGGATGATGTCGAATATTTATGAGTTTCAAACGTTTCCAACATGGTATAAATGCACTTGTCCTGTACGTAGCTATGTAGCAGATTTCCCATGCGTAGACCATGAGAATAAAAACTTCCATCTAATTAGCTTACCCGTGAAATATTGTTTACTTGATAATCCACTAATTAGTTAGCTGGTTATATTGAATTATGCACCAATATCCAGTATTAAATGAGGCATTAATCAATGTGTATACTAAATATTTGAGCACCATACCTGAACCTGTTATAAAATTATTTCCTGTTTTTCGAAGGAAGTGGCATTTTTTAATCTATTTCTTGGCACAAACCAAAGCAATATATATTATATTGAGTCTCAGTCTCATTAATGATTGCGACAGAATGGAAGCAGCTGAGCTGTGAGTGGTGTTGATTAATGGCGTTCAGGGCAGGACTACAGCGGCTGGATGCCGCGAAAAGTGTAACTCGCAGGGCTGGTCGTGTTGCAATATCATTTTCTAGCTCTGCAGGAGAGCAATGGTGAACTACATCTCATCCCACATTTACGCAGTATGCCTCATGATAAGGTCACCCTATCCATATTCACGCCAGGCTAATGCTGGGGCTATAACTTTATTAAGGCCATGGCCATTTCCTTCCCATTCCTAACCCTTACCTGTCCCATCGTCGCCATTAAACCTATCCATCCCGGTGCGACGTAAAGCCAATAAATTATAAACAAGTATAGGGTCACCAAATCTATTTGTGGTTTCCCTATAACCGCATAGTGTTTAGAGATGCTATTTGAAGATCGAATCAGTCTTCAAATCGACGACTTAATAGATAGGCAATACGAAGGGAATTTATACTTCTTGTGCTCCTTTTACAGCCATAGCCTTACCATACATCAAAGAGCAGAAGAAATGAGAAGCTTTTAAAAACAAAGGGAAAATTTCCACCAGGAAGTATTTGTTAATAATAAATAATAATGTTATTTGCTTTACGTCCCATTAACCAGTTCAACGGCTTTCTGAGACGGCGAGGTGCCGGAAGAAATTGAAATCCCACGTGCGTCAGATAGAAGAAATATGTCAATGCCGCCTAGTTCATAGATTTAGAATATTTTTGAACAATAATTTATAAATAGCGTTCACTTCGTCAAAAAATATTGAATACTGTTAATGGTAGCGGGTACAATACATACACTGGTGTCCAAAAATTTAGCGTAACTTACGAGTAAGCAGCGCAACAGGAAATAGACCGCAAATCGCACGACATGTGCACCTACCAATGTGCATAAGGCGTTTGCTCTGTATAGGAAAGGAGTGTTCCCTGCTTTGGCTAACGGCGTAACCGCAAGGTAAACACAGCCAGTGCCTGCGCCGCATATTCCGTCAGTCGACTTTGCCCTGTTATAGTGTGCGTAGTGTAGCCCCATGGTGAAAGTGATAACATAATGGCACAACGACGCCATTTGGACCCTGGTCGCCTGGAAACAGTCCAGACACAGACCGAAGTCGCCGTATCCTTGAATGTGCCACAAACTGTCATTTCCAGGATGTGGAGACGATTTCGAGACACAGGAGATGTTAGTTGTAGGCCAGTACCAGGTCGACCAAGGGTAACCACCCCACAGCAGGACAGATATCTGGCCATAACCGACCGACGAGATCGGAGTGCACCTGCAAGACAATTGTCGGCGGAGCTTGCAGCCTTCTCAGGGGTTGCCGTTTAGCGGCAAGCTGTATACCGGAGACTCAGAACAGCAGGGCTGTTTGCCCGACGTCCAGCGATGTGCGTCCCGCTCACTCCAGCACAGAGACGGGCCCGTTTACTGTGGAGTCGTCGACATCGAAATTGGACCATGAATAAATGGAGGCATGCGCTCTTCACAGATGAATCCCGCTTCAGTTTGCAGAACGATTCCCGTCGCACATTAATCTGGAGAGAACCGGGTAGCCGTTACAACCACAGGAACATCGCAGAACGGGACCAGTGTGGTGGTGGTGGGGTCATGATGTGGAGCGGCATCATGTTGAATGGCCGTACGGATCTGCACATCTTCATGGGTGGTCCGAGGAACATTGTTAATGCTCGCAGATACCGGGATGAGGTACTAAGACCACACGTTCGACTCTTCAGAGATGCGATTGGTCCAGGCGTCCTCTTAATGGACGATAATGCTCGACGGCACCGCGCTGCTCTGGCGTATGAATTTCTGGCTGGGGAAGACATTCATCTCATGGACTGGCCAATGTGGTCTGCCGATCTAAATGCTGTATAACATGCCTGGGATGCATTTGGGACGTGAATTGCATCCCGTCAGCCTCCACCAAGGACCTTTCAAGACCTTCGCATTGCCCCTTTGTAGGAATGGGATCGACTGCCACAAGAGCTCTTGTACCATCTGATAGAGAGCATGCCACGTCGCTGCGAAGCATGTGTTGCCGTTAGGGGTAATCATACACCCTATTAACAGCATATTTTGTTGTGGAAGACATTGCCAAGTTTTGTTAGTTGTTGTCAAAGGTGTACCTTAGCTATCAGAACCTTTCTGACACAGTTTTCTGGACAAATTGTGTGATATACGGTGTGTGAGTCAGCTTCCGTTTGTCCATCAAGCCGTCTGACATTCCTATCAGGCGATATGGCCTCGTTTAGTGATTATGCTTAACTTTTGGGCACTAGTGTACATACACGCACGCACACATATATATACATAATATGTTCCATTTGATAATTCTTTATTGTGCAGATTTACATTCGTTTTCATATCTGATTTTGCATATTTAATTTATAACATCCTGCCGTATAAATATCGATTATTTATAATTCAAATTAGAACGAAATAGAAGTGCTTCCATTATGAAACATTCCTATGCTGACACTTTCTATTCCACATTTGAATATCCATATCTTGTATACTGCATGACCTTGTAAAGCATATTGAATAATTCAGGTAATATTTACTGCAGAACATTTCGGCGTAAAAATTCCATAGCTGAGGAGATATGCTGTATCTTGATTGTAACTTAGTGGTGCAGTACAGAGAATGCTCGACAGATCAATAAAGACGTCTGCAGCGTGACAAGAATACCTGGTGAGACATATTTTTAGCCTGAAGCTTCCTTGATCATGTATTGTCATCATCCTGACCAGCTAAAATTTAAATTATATCTTCTCGAGAGTATTTTTGAAGCAGGGTCTTATCAACCACTCTGTTTTTTCGAACATCTATAACAACGAATCTTCTTCCTTCTGTCATGTTTTGGTTTCTACACGAAGAACTTTTCTTTCTTAATATTATTAGTAATACTTTTATTGTTTTTATAATAATTTTAATGTTATTGTATTTACGTCCAACTAACTACTTTTACGGTTTTCAGAGACACCGAGGTGCCGGAATTTAGTCCCGCAGGAGTCCTTTTAGGTAGCAGTAAATCTACCGACACGAGGCTGACGTATTTGAACACCTTCAAATACCACCGAACTGAGCCAGGATCGAACCTGCCAAGTTGGGGTCAGAAGGCCAGTGCCTCAACCGTCTGAGCCACTCAGCCCGCCTTTTTATTGTTTTTACAACTACTTTTACGGTTTTCGGAGACGCATATTATTATTAATGTTATTTGCTAGCCCCATTGTGTAAGGGTTGCGTGCCTACGTCTGGGTTTGAGGCCGCGGGTTTCATTTTCAGCCGGTCCAGAAATATTAATTCTGATGGAGAGCTGTAACATAGTTCACACAGTCTTGTGAGGCAGAACTGAGGAATTGCTGATATAAGAGGCAGCGGTCCTGATCAGAATAGCCCAGTCTAAGGTGGTGGTGGTGGTGGTGGTGATTATTGTTTTAAGAGGAAGTACAACTAGGCAACCATCCTCTATATAACACTAATCAGAGGGAAAAAAAGAGATCCGACACTTCGAAAAATGAAGGTATCGGCCAAAGGAAGGCAAGAGCCAGTAAGGGCGTGAAAATGAAAGACTCCCTAGCCCTCGCAAACCTAATAGCGTCGGGGTGGGAAAAGAACAAGAGTTGACCAAGAGAGGTCAGATAGGAGAGATGAAAGTTAGGAGCCTGGCACAATTAAGTGGAAGCAATGCCAGGACTTGGCTAAGGGCCCCGTGATTGCCAGCCCACGCTCCAAAATTCAGAGCCCCTGTGGCCCCAGTCTTAGGCCACGGCTACTTCCTTCCTACTCTTAACCCTTTCCTATCCGATTATCGCCATATGACTTTTCTGTGTCGGTGCGACGTAAAGACAATTGTAACAAAACAAAGAAATCTCCCAGGGTTACGGCTAAATGTTTCGCCTCCCTGACAAAGTATCACTCCAGTGCCTGCACGCCGTGTGATTCGGCAAGGGTCATTTTAGTAAGCCAAGACCTTAATGGGCTGATGCATCACCGATTTTCTTTTACCGTCATCATCATCAATATTTTAAAGCCCATCTGTTGGCCATGATCTTCAAGGTTTGACACCGTGGTTATCCGGTCTGAGTCCCGTTGGTCGAAAAAATGTGCACCCTCTGAATATTGGCCGGTAGGGTAGCAGAGGTAGTGTTATACATTTTCTAATCACTGCATTGCGTGCCAAAAACCTGGATTCAATTCCAAACTTCTCTGAGGGCATATGACGCTGTTTATAGTAGCAGACCCCTTCGTACTGTTCGACAGAAGTAGGATATTCACAGACACTGAGTTTCACCTTCTCCCTTCCTATTATTATATACCACGGCATTAATCTCATCTCATTAACTCCACTGAAGAGGTTGAGGTCAGGAAGGGGATCCGGTCGTAGAAACTCGCTACGAAGATTCTTCTCGCTTCACACCGAACCCCGTATTGAAATGGGACAACGGTTGGACATACTGGACACTCAATTATAGTATTAATATTATTACTATCATGTAGTAAACTGAGAATTTCTTTTGCTAGTTGCTTTACGTCGCACTGACACAAATAGGTCTTATGGCGACGATGGGATAGGAAAGGGCTAGAAGTGGGAAGGAAACGGCCGTGACCTTAATTAAGGTACAGTCCCAGCATTTTTCTGGTGTGCAAATGGGAAACCATGGAAAACCATCTTCAGGGCTGCCGACAATGGGTTCGAACCCACTATCTCCCAGATGCCAGCTCACAGCTGTGCGCTCTTAACCGCACGGCCAACTCGCCCGGTACAGTGAGTATTAGTAGTAACGTTATTCTTATTTAAAATCAGTTACAGAAATTAGACAATGCCGTACTATTTCACCCTTATTGTCCTTTCTTGACATGCATAAACAGGGAGGTTTAAATATTGTACAGAGGGATTCTATTGGATGAAAACGTAGTCAGCAGTTTGGCTTCTATCGAGATGTTAGGTTGGTGCGTAAGTCCGTAGCGTTTTGGTTTTGCGAGCGGATACTCCGGTTGCTATGGTTTATTTATCGATTACCACGTTTTATTTGTAGTTCATTGTTTTTATTTGAGGTTACGTATTAAATCATTGCCATTTTCAGATAGTGAGTGGAGCTAAGGACCCTAGAAAATGGAGTGCCAAGGGGAGAAACTGGAACATTTCCGACATACTCTTCTCTTCGAGTTGAGTAGAGGGGGCGAAAGCAGCGAAGGCGGCCAGAAACATTTCCGCCGTGTATGGGGATAATGTCATTGGAGAGAGCAGAGCAAGAATATGGCTTTCTCGTTTTAAGGAGAATAGTTTTAACATTGGTGACTCTGCACGTTCAGAAAGACCTTCGCGGTGTGACGAAGATCGTTTCAACCCATTACTCCAAAATGATGAACTGTGACAATTCCACCATCGTGTGACATTTGTATTCAATGGGCAAGGTTCAAAAATCAGTCATATGGGTACCATGTGCTCTAAGTCAAGACTACAAAAATCAGCGTGTGGCTATATGTGCATCTCCGCTTGCTCGTCATCGATTTTTTTGTGAACAACACCCATCATTCCTATCCCGTAACGTTACTGGTGACGAGAAGTGGCGTCTTTAAAGTTGGGAGACTGATGAAAGTTCAAAGGATTAAACAGTCGAACTTGAATGAATTCACCAAGTATATTCTGTATGTAAACATTCCAAAGACTGATTGATTGAGGAAAGACCTAACTTGTTTGATTGAACGCTAGGTTGGCAATACAAAAGTGGAATAAGTCAATTGTATCGAGTACTTAGAAAGTGTTTTCTTCAACGATGTAGTTATGGTTGGTGTTCTGACAATAATAACCGTGATGCTGAGGAGGACCGTACATTTTCATCTGGTCACTATAATCCATTTAACACCACTCTTCTTTACCAAGAAATTCCTTTATTATTATTATTATTATTATTATTATTATTATTATTATTATTAGCCAGTCTCATTGTGTAAGGATAGCCTGCCTGCCCCTTGCCTTAAGGCCGTGGGTTCCCTTCCTGGCCGGTCTAGAAATTAATTTCACCAATAATGTGCCATATCATTCAGCAAATTCTCCAGATTTTTTGCGTACTAAGATAACTGCCTAATATATATAAAGTGGAAGGGAACAAACTGTATCCCATCTCACATATTTCTGGGTTGCTGCTTCTTTCCTACAGCCTTCGATTCCTACAACGAAGAAAGGACTTCCAACTTCCCAATGGACTAATGCTATTAAAATGAACTGCAATGTGATAGCAGTCCGAAGCGTTCCCAGTAGAAGCCAAGAAAACCGTTGCCGTCACTGCAACGAGATAGAAACCCTCCCTCATGTTTTTGGTTTCTGCTCGAAAGGGGAACTATTGAGAAATAACAGGCGCCATTGGGTCAGGAGCAGTGTTGCAGAATTTCTCAAGAATCTGGCAGATATGAAGTCTTTGAAGACGTGCACTGTATCTCTAGTATTGGATCCAGTAAACGTGCAGACATTGTCGCGATTGATAGGAAGAGGAACATCGGCGTTGTTATTGATCCAACAATAAGGTTTGAGAGTAGCAGTTCACAGACCAAAGAAGTTGATTCTGAAATGGAGAGACACCACGAACCCTGTTTTAAGTACTTTGAAGAAAAGTATCACATACCCGTCAGTTGCTGGGAAGTGATTGAGTTACTCTTCGGTGCGCGAGGATCTGTCACAAAATTTTCAATGAATTTCTTCCTTCTTTTTTGGTATTCCCGTTTCGTATCTAAAAGATATATGCTTAGATGTTTTACGAGATCCTTTGGCAATGGTAAATCATCTTTTTTACGCTACGTGTAAAGAAAAATAAAGTTTTCCTGATCGGGGATAGCTGTAGGGCTACAACAGTGGAAATTAGAAATTCAATATATATATTAGCTCATTTTATCCTAAGATCAATAGTGCTAAAATAGATAATAAATTGATGCTGTTACCGTACGGTACTCCTTGTTATAGGGCAGCTATCCCTTGTGGATTCTCTCTCTCAGTAAAATTAACCTCATACTTTCAGTCTACTTCCGCCATCTAGGAATTCAGGGCCAAATATCTACCATCGATCAACAGAGCAAATCATCCAGCTCAGTGAAAATTATGAAGCAGATCATTATGCCAAAGTGTGATACTTAAACCATAAAAGTGATTAGACGGTTTCTAGAGGAATTACTATAAAAATAAAGGTTACAGAAAGCTATTTCCTTAGGGAGAATCTTCCTTCGTTTTATATCCACATACTTTTGCTGAAATCATTTTTTTTTCAGCACTAGTAAAGGTAAGCATCTCCCTTTTAAAGTAATTTCCTTAATCTAATCAAACTTTTTTGTGGATAATTTGGCTTCATTTTATTATAAAAATATAGTGTCATATCCAAACCTGGACGTTGACAATCTTATCGGACATTCCCAGAAGTAGTTTAATCGTAATAAGGTGGCTAGTCTCATCCACCTCCTGCGCTAGCTGAAAGCATATAGACTACTCATGCAATACGTAATGATGTCCAGAAATATGTAACTTCTGAAATTTCACAGGATGCCGTGTTTTAACGAGGCTACACCGTTGTAATTTCATTAATGTAATGATATATCCTGAATAATGCACCTCATACAAACTGTGGCAGTGAATTAATGTAAAGTGAGGGAGATTATTAGCTTAATTTGTTTGTACTGGGTGGTCGGAAACAGCGTGAACTGAATGTGTAAGTGCTGGTCATACTGATTAAATATTGAAAAATAGGTATACCGTGCCAGTGTCATTTTTTCAACTGCTGAAGTTAGCCAATGAGGTCGCTTCGCGGGCGAATTCAAATGGCTTGGCGAGGCGATGTTGCTAAATCTGAACGTGGTTTAAGACCTACTTGAGAGCGCAAATCGAAGAAGCTATAAATACTACAAAAAATATTTTCATTCCTCCCTTTAAGGGGGAGACGGGCCTCCTAGACGGTGACGCCGTCTCTCAGGCCGGGAGATTCCTTACGGTGAAGGAGATTCTCGGAGAAGGTGAGGTGGCTGGTGGCCGTGGCCTATACTAGGAACTGTCCCGGCATTCGCCTTAGTGCAGGAGAATGGAAAACCACGTAAAACCATTCTCAGGACAGCCGACGGTTGGGGCCAGCCGTGAGGTCCAGCCCTGTTCCGTCTCCCGAATGCAGAGGCGTAGAGCACGGTAGAGCCGTAGACATTCCTCCTCTGCTCGGTTAGCCGGTCGGAGTGCTGAGCTGTTGGACCACGGACCATTCGTGGCCACTTATGAGCCGAGACCCACTCTGCATCTACCGACAAGAAACTACTTCGCCAGACGAAGGTATTTCAATACGGACTTCCGGGCTGACAGGATCGCTCCACAGTAAGTACGCTACCGTGACACCGCCTGAAACCCATGGTGTATTTGTGATTTCTATGTATCGGTAGCTGCTAGGCGATCGGTCATTTAGAGGAATGTTCGTTATGCAGCCACGTGGCAGGCGTACAGCGGACTATAACTCACAATGGTAACGCAAGCCTTCTTCGGTCAGTGCTCTCAAGTGGACAAAAGCAAACGTCTAGATTTAGCAACACCACGTCGCAAAGCCCCTTTGAATTCACCCGAGAATCTCATGAAGTATACAAGCTAAGGAGATCATCTTTAGAGAGTTATTTTGTACCTTAACACAGCTACTGAACTCGAAAAAGTTATTTCCTTTGATCGGTTTCTAATTTAGAGCAATTTTTATGTCATTTTGCTAAAATATAGGGCACTAAAAAATTAATAAATGTGCGGCTGTTCACACTAACTTCTTCATTATAGTTCAGTCCCTAGGGCAAGGTTGTTAATTATCAGTGACAAAAATGTCAAAACTTAAACCTTAATAGTTCCTGCCATATTGGGATATCCTTCCTGTCAAAATAACATTGTCAACATAAGGCTTTCCCACTCCCCTTAAGTATTTCAACAAAATATCCTGAAGTGTTTCGTTTCATTCGTAATACTGTGTGAACCATACTACCTTACAACAAAATGGAGGCTTGTGCGTCCCGCTGAAGCAGGTAACCGAGGCGTATGTACTGTAGGATGGTCACGGATTTATTTACGTGGAATGAAGTGGAGAGCGGAGGAAATGCTCTTCCTTCCACTCAGCCTAGCTTCTGTTGCCATAGCAACATCCTTACTGCTATGCAGTGTAATATTTTGGCTCGCTCTTCCGTCATAGTCTAGGTGGCTTTCTTGGCGTTAATCACTTCGTATCTGCTTTATTTTTAATTCACGGTTATGTTCCTTTTTCACTTGTGACTTCCGGAGAACTTTCTTGAGAACACAAGAATATGGATGCATTTCCTGTCTTCATAATATCTACCGGGAGCAAGAAGGGGAAAACAATTCTTAGTGAATTAGGGAAATAATAGGTAACATTATTAAGCAGTGTGGTTAGGAAGCTAGAGAGGGTCAACATGTATTTCTATGGTAGGTACGACATCGTAAGTGACGTAAAACCTTCAATTATTATGTTTAATATATTTTAATTAAAGTTTATTTAATGCTAAATTATCTTTTATTAAGTGTTAAATATGACTAGTATATGGTTTCTCTGTAAACATGTAGTATAAAATTGTATAACCTTAAATACGTATTGTATAAGCTAAAAATCTATAGAGTCGAAAGCTGTAGAAAATTCCATAATGTTCGTATATTAGACTTCTTGTACCGTACTATAATTTGGTGTATATGAAGGGTTCTGGAAACTTACTGTAAGGTTTTGTTATCCAGATACATGTAGAGACATTACGAATGTTGTAGATATTTCCATGTAAATTTTTAAATATCGAAAGAACATTCGAGTACCCATTCGACTAGCTGGTCGATCGATGTTTCGAGTGTGTTTCATTAGAGTGTTGTAAGAACCCTTCCAGAAGTCGATCATTCTAGATGGTTGATCGAATAGTATAAATATCGATCTGTCAGTCAGTGAAGGCATGAAGGCAGTTCTCAATTCTAAGTTTGCAGATCTTGGTTCTTGGGACTCAGGCAAGTGATGGACTGGGAGTGACTGTTGGGCTCCGAGGTGGAGTCAGAATCGACTTCAGGGTACTGCTGTGTGTTGTGACGTACAGTGTAAATAAAGTAATTTGTATAAGGAAGTGAACGTGTTCTCGTGTGATATTTATTTACGTCAAATAAAATCGCAACGTAGAGCGATATTTGCTGAAATGAAGTAATTTGCGTATTGTAGATTACGCTTGTGTGTATGTGCAATGTATTATTGCTCTTCAAAAGTCGGGAATTTCTGCCGGTGAATCATCACTGAGTGCTACGGGTAAAATGCGACAAAAATCTGTGGAGTACAAATTCCATTGAGATGATTTCGACAGACGTGTGGTAAGAGAGAATATAAGGCAGATCCTACAGCACCTAAACGCCGTGCCGAAAAACCAACCACATGGGACAACAGCTCCGAAGGGCGATGGCCTACCAAGCGATCGCTGCTTAGCCCCAAAGCCTGCAGATTACGAGGTGCCATGTGGTCAGCATGGTGAATCACCTCCGCCGTCATTTTTGGGTTTCTAGATCGTTACCGCCATGTCACCATCAGATAGCTCCTCAATTGTATTTACGTAGGCTGTGGACCTCAATCCAGCCCTCAGATCCAAGTACAGTTTCGTGACCTGGCCGGGAATCGGACCCGAGGCCTCCGTGTAAGAGGCAGGCGCGCTACTCCTACACCGCTGGGCCGCCGAAACGTCTTAGACTCTTCCTCTTGAATCCCATATCATGCAACAATCTCCTCAAAGAGTCTACCTTCCATGAAACATACGTTTTCCCTGAATGACAGTAAGACTTTTCGGCGGCCCAGCGGTGTAGGAGTAGCGCGCCTGCCTCTTAAACGGAGGCCTCGGGTCCGATTCCCGGCCAGGTCACGAAACGGGAATATACATTAATCAGACTTCCGAATATTGTTAACTAGCAAGCCAAGTGTTTAAGGAGCATCAGAACTTTCCGCGATCTAAACAGGTATATTGTTCAAGTGGATGAGAACTGAATGGATAATAATCTTACGTTTAGTAAAAGTTGCCATACTGAAAATATTCCCGGGATCGCGACCAGTAGAAGATCTTCAACTAGGTGGATACATGAACTTGCTGGATCCAAAAGTGGATTTATTGCTGAAGCACAGTTAATTTACAGAGCAGGTATGGCCAGGGCTGAGAGAGGTCGTTACCCATTAGGAGGCCCGCCGTACCCCTGCAGTAGTAGTAGTAGTAGTAGTTTCCGCCTCTGTGGTATCGTAGTTAGTGTGATTAGCGGCCACTCTCGGAAGCCCGAGTTCGATTCTCGGAACGGGGTCAACTCAACCTCGGGAGGCCAACTGAGTAGAGAGGGCGGAGGGTATTTTGATTCCCACTTCAGTCATCCTCGATGTGATTTTCCGTGGTTTCCCACTTCTCCTCCAGGAAAATGCTGGGATGGTACCTCACTTAACGCCACGGCCGATTCCTTCCCTCTACCTTGTCTATCCGTTCAATTCTTCCCATCCCCCCACTAGGCGCCTGTTCAGCACCGCAGGTGTGATCCACTGGGTGAGGTCCTGATCTTCCTCCCCAGTTATATCCTTGACCAAATGTCTCACGCTCCTGGACACTGGCCTTGAGGCGGTACAGGTGGCATCCCCACCTGAGTCCGAGGTAAATACCGACCGTGGACAGTAAATGGAATAAGAAAGGAAGTAGTAAAAATAGTAGCAGTAGGCCAACTATAAGAACGTTGCAATAAGATGTAAGTTATTCATCTATCAACATTTCGGACATGACAGGTTTCGGATGTTGTTGAATCAGCAGAAGTTCAACCCACCTCCGCCAAATAATATCACGTAAGGTTTGGGATATGTAGCTGCCGACATCCGTCGTTTCCTTAATGCTTATGAATGCACTTCGAAGTTCGTTACTCAAATGGACCAAGAACTTGTATGATGTTGGGGTTATATTCTCATCACGTACATTACAGTTACCCCTAAAATGTTTGCGCAAATTCTCAAGCCTGGTTGCAGTTGATGGACTAGCTGGCATCTCGTGATTTTTCTTTGAGTTTTCATTACACATCATGTGTTCATAAACAACACCGCAGATAGTGATTTCTCTAGTACAATAGAAATGTCCTGATAAATTCACATAAATGCACATAATCATGGCATCCCTACTGAAACGATGCACAGTATCAACATTATAAACTTCATGTGTTCATGATTGCAATGAAGGCGGATGGGAATTCAACCGTATTCAGCACTTTGTTAAGAAGGAAGACATTCTTTTCAATGTTGACTTAGATAACGAAACTTAAAAGCTTTTCAGTCTGTTGTAAACACTAGTTAAATCATAAAAATCACTATAACGTACCTGTAAAAACACATTATTAAACAAAGAATGGCATGTTCGTTCTACAAGAACATTCTCAGATTTTTCTTCTTCTTTCGAATAAACCATTTGTTACCAAAAGTAACTTTGGTTACTTTTCATTGTGTTCGATTTCCTTTGCTTCCAAATTTCCTTCATCCTTCGAGAGTGTCGTTCCTTCTCTTCTTGAGTCCAGTTTCTTCTAGTTGTTGGTCTCTTCCGCTCCTTAAACGCTGCCTTTTGAATTGCTTCTCTAAAAAGTGTTCTGTTTTTGATTGTATCTGTTTTTACACCAGCATTTGTCATGTCTTTCTCTATTTCAATGAACCATGTGGGTTCAGATTTGTAACTATTCAGAAGGTTAAAGATGCGCTTGGTTAGTCTGTTGTCATCCATTCTGTGAACGTGTCCAAAAAATTGTAGTCTTCTTTTCCTCATCACGTCAGTTAGTTTTTCAATTTTCAAATATAGCTTTCTGTTTGGTCTTAACCTACATTCTGCATTATTATTTCGTTTAGTTCCCAGTATTTTTCCCACAATTCTTCTTTCAACCTTGTCTAGTTTTTCGAGGTCTCCAGTTCTTGTTATTTTCAGTGTTTCTGCCGCATATACATTTTCAGATCTAACTACTGTTTGGTAGTGTCTCAATTTTGTATTCCAGGATAAGGAATTTTTATTATATACTTTTTTGTGATTTGAAACATCCATTCCATTTTGTGCACTCTAGTTTCTATAGCTGTTTTTTCTTTTGTGTCATTCGTTATCCACTCTCCTAAATATTTAAAGCAATCTGTTTTAAATATTGTGTTGTCATGAATTGTCGTATTTTGTGGGGCATCACTCTCAGGTTCTAGTAATTCCCTTTTATTTTTGCAACTTGCTTTCCATCGCAACGACACAGGTAGGTCTTATGGCAACGGTGGTATAGAAAAGGGCTGGGAATTGGAAGGAAGCGGCCGTGGCCTTAATTAAGGTACAGCCTCTGGATTTTCCCCGTGTGAAAGTGGAAAACCACGAAAAACCATCTTTAGGGCTGCTGACAGTGGGGTTTGAACCCACTATCTCCCGAATACAAGCTCACAGCTGCGCGCCACTGAACGCATGGCAATCCACTTTATATCATGCACATGTATGTACAATAATGTTTGCGTGAACCAGTCAGTGCTTATAAATTATTGATGTTATGCACAAATACGAAAAATTAATGAACGTACGGATTTATTTCTTTACTTATCTTAGCTGCTATCGTCCGTTACATTCAGAACCTGGGTATGGACTGCAGCCAGTTTCTTAGCTCTGGCCTTGGCCTCGGTAGCTAAGTGGTTGGGTGAAGAGAAATATTTTGTGGGCATTAACTCTGTTTAGTATAAAATAGTGAAGAAACAGGGAGTCAGTGGAATGTGCGCATTAACCCAGTACATTGGAGAAGGGAGGTGCAGTGCTGATTCTTCATCTTATAATGTATTCTTTTGTATTAAGTGTTCCAAGTTGATGATTTTGATTAAGTTAAGCAAGAAACTGAATTACAGAGAATCTTTTGAGACAATAATTTTAGTGATAAATAATATCCTACTAACTTAGCGAAGATTCTGCGTAAATTCAGAGACTTTACTACAGATAGGAATATCCTAACCCCCATTGAGCCATTTACGTTTGGAACGCATCTTCGTCATAAGCAAGCAAGCAAGCATCCCAGAGAAATTTTCTGATGCATTTGAAGCTGTCCTCATTTTAACGTTTATGCTATAGGCTAGGAGAATATCAATTCGTTAGGTGGCCCATTGAAACATTCATTACATTGTGTGTGTGATGTATACTGTAACTATTTCAGCTGATTGTTTGGAATGGAACATGGCAAATAACGCTACCATTTGAAATCAAGACAAATGCAGTGAAGCGGAATGTATTCAAGCGATAGCCAGAGTACACTGATTCGAAATGAATAGGGGTCTCCCTTTCATTGTCAACATGGCTACTCCACCTCCTGCTATTACTACCGTTGGTTGAACTCGAATGAACGCTCCTGAAAATTTAGGTCCAAAACAATTAATAGACAATGAGCATTACTTTCAGCAAGCATCTGCTGAACCGAAAGTGTTGTACGTAATATTTAGAAATGAAAAATATGTACAAGGACAAACAGCTATTGGCCTCCTTAATTGAATAATTATCGTAGTGGCCTTCAGTCCCCAGGCCCCTAGGTTCGATTTACTGCCGGACTGGGGAATTTATTAGTGTGCGATGAATTCTTGAGGGTCGTGTATTGAATATTTTTATTCGTTTTAATACACATCTCTCCATCAATATACAACACATAACACTGCCAATCACTGCAGAAACACAGTGAAAACATCCCTACAGGATGACTTCCGGGAGAGCTTCAGTCCTGAAACTGGGCCAAGTCCACATGAAGTACTCCTCCACCCATGGCACAACAGTCTGGGTGGGACTTGACCTACCAAGATTGTGCTGTTTTGCCCCAAATGCCTGTGGATTACGAGGTTCTGCCTTGTAAGTAGGGTAATTCCGGTAGAGTTGCCGCACTTTTTATGTCTTTTGTTATATCTCGGTATATTTACTTTAAAAATTGTTGCAAATTCATCGAGCATAATTTGAAAACATGTACATTTGATCAGGGATGAACAAAATATTGGCAATTGAAAGTAAATGGGAGAAAGGAGTGAACAAAGGAATTGTTGCATCTGCTGCGTCTCTCCCTGGATCCCGGTATAGATGCCGACTTTGCTCGGGAGAGATGCCGCGAGTAAAATAATTAATGACAAAATCAAATTTAAGCCATTTTCTTCAACTTTAATATAACCGAACACTAGAAGGTACTACAAGACAATTATATCCACATAATATAATCATTCAATGGAAAAAATCTATCTGATAATTTACAACATTAAAATCATATTTTAATTTCGATTTATTATAAATGTGCATGTGCAATGGATTCTTCACTGTGTTATGTAAAACCCCACGGCACTTAACACCCTTGAAATGGCTCTGGCCTGCACAGCGACCGCTGCTCAGCCCGAAGGCCAACTATCAGGGAGAGACGCCGCACCCTCCTGTTTTCATACCTCAAGGCTATCATGGCCCAAAATTAGCTTACTCTCAACTACAGTTATGTTTCTGACGTCTACTGTACTAAAAACGTCTGATGTAAGCACTTGAAGCCAACTTAATATACAATAAATTAACACATGCAAAAACTTTGTCAGGAGGAAACATGTACTCGCCTCATGATATCGGCTATAATTGGCGTAATATACGAGCAAATTTCGTCACACTCTCAGACAGTAGTTCTTCCTTAGAAACTGAAAAACCACACATATTGCCATCTAGCTGTAACGATGGGAACCTTTGGCTACAGTGTATGCGGCATCTCTACCGGGGCGGCATCTGTCCCGGATTTATCTTATGATAAATTAAGTTATAATTTCCTTAAACCATGTACTCCTTATGATGTTAGCAGAGCTATACAGATCCTTGTCTGTGTAGTTTTGTGTTATGCTGCACTCATCGTGTATCTTCCCACCTGCCGTCACTTCCTATTATTAACGCGAAGGCTGGGGCCTTGACCTGTGTCGGAAGAGCCATCTTGTTAGTTTTTACTTCTGTCTCTGTACCAGATAGACGTGCCATGTAGGGCTCCGATGTTTTTCCAGGGTTTACCCTGGTTTCCATCCTTTTGGGTGGGAAACTTTGTAAGTCATGTTTAATTTGTTTTCTTCTACCTATTGGTGGTGTTTTATATAGTAATTTGACCTTGTGTTTTTATTATCTCTGATCTGGGATTTTCCTCTCCGACCTGGCATTCTCGTTAGTGTTGGGAGCTGATTTTATCATTAGTTCGTTACTGACCCTTTTCCTAAAACCCATTGTCTTCTGGTTCCTTGTTTTGATTTTTCTGATGGTCAGTAACGTTAATTCACACCTTCAGTTAAGGAGGCTATCAAACTTGAATTGTACAAAAGTAATTCTGTGTCAGTTGAATTTTTTCAACGTCTGCTTTCATTATTATGTACCTTATTCTACCTAATGTGTCAGATAAGGTGTGTAATATCATCTTAAACGGAATGTTTATGGCTGTTTCTTTAAATTCTAATTTTTAACCTTGGCGGATAACTTAAATATGCCTAACCGTTCTGTAGGTTAACACTTAATCATAACCCACCCTGGGCGGTAAATTGTTATTTAGTTGTTACATAAATATCGAGGAAAACAAAACCAACCCATTCAACGATGTTTTGTCACACGTTTTACTGTCTAATATTAATTTTATTTGTTTCGTCGTCTTGGTGACATTTATTGTCCCATATTTTGTTTTTGGGAATACGACTATTGAGTTGGATTGAACTAAGATCGGGTGAAAGTTGGGAATTGATTTGACGTGAGCTTGGTCTTGCGAATTTGGTGGTAATTATTACTGATATTACTTTTTAATTTCACCACTTTATCGGATTATTTATTGTGTGATCCGCTCTTATTCCCCTGCGATTTAATTCATAAATTATTGAATTAAGCAGTTACTTCTGTTTGACCTGAAGTGCTCTTGAAGATTTGATGGCGATATTTACTGTTTTCACCTTATTTCACCACTTCGTTGGATTTGTGGTGTCATTCATGACTTATTCCCCTGCGATTTAATTCGTAAATTATTGAATTAAGCAATTACTTCTGCTTGACCTGAAGTGCTCTTAATGAGTTGATGGTGATATTTGATGATCTTACTTTATTTCACCACTTCATTGAATTGGTGGTGTCATCCACTTGTTATGTTCCTGCTATTTAATTAGAATGGTTTTGGATTTTGGAGCGATTTCTCAGTGACTTGACCTTAGTCTACCTTGCCCCACTTACAGTTGTGAGCATTTCTTCTACTTACCTTGGTGGGGAATTGTATCTAATGTTGCCCTCTGGTTTTTATTCTATTGATTTTAAGTTCTCCTTGTTAATTGATTTGGTATTGACCCAGTTCTGTCCCTTGTATGGTGAGTTCCCTTATGAATTATTATATTGGTGGGTATTTGCTTGATTTTCTGTGCCTGATAACTTATGTATCCTCTTCTGTGTTAACACCGTGCTGAAGGATTTGGTTTCGTTTCTCTCCATTTATGCTTGTGAATTTATTTAATTGATTAACTACTTGCCCCATCTTCTTTGGGATAATAATTCTAAATAATCCAATGATTAATTGATTGATTTATTAACTCAGTGTAGGACTGGTGTAATGATCATATTCCGGCGTTATTAAATTCAACTATTTCTAAAAATCTAAGCGTTATCCTTTCATGATAAAGGTTGTCTACTAATATCTAAGGTTTACTACACTGACTGACAGAGCAAATGCAACACCAAGAAGGAGTGGTCAGAACTTTATGCCAATTGCAGGGTAGACTGACGTCACTGAGGTATGCTCATGATGTGAAATGCGCCGCTGTGCTGCGCACGTAGCGAACGATAAATGGGACACGGCGTTGGCGAATGGCCCACTTCGTACCGTGATTTCTCAGCCGACAGTCATTGTAGAACATGTTGTCGTGTGCCACAGGACACGTGTATAGCTAAGAATGCCAGGCCGCCGTCAACGGAGACATTTCCAGCAGACAGACGACTTTACGAGGGGTATGGTGATCGGGCTGAGAAGGGCAGGTTGGTCGCTTCGTCAAATCGCAGCCGATACCCATAGGGATGTGTCCACGTGCAGCGCCTGTGGCGAAGATGGTTGGCGCAGGGACATGTGGCACGTGCGAGGGGTCCAGGCGCAGCCCGAGTGACGTCAGCACGCGAGGATCGGCGCATCCGCCGCCAAGCGGTGGCAGCCCCGCACGCCACGTCAACCGCCATTCTTCAGCATGTGCAAGACACCCTGGCTGTTCCAATATCGACCAGAACAATTTCCCGTCGATTGGTTGAAGGAGGCCTGCACTCCCGGCGTCCGCTCAGAAGACTACCATTGACTCCACAGCATAGACGTGCACGCCTGGCATGGTGCCGGGCTAGAGCGACTTGGATGAGGGAATGGCGGAACGTCGTGTTCTCCGATGAGTCACGCTTCTGTTCTGTCAGTGATAGTCACCGCAGACGAGTGTGGCGTCGGCGTGGATAAAGGTCAAATCCGGCAGTAACTGTGGAGCGCCCTACCGTTAGACAACGCGGCATCATGGTTTGGGGCGCTATTGCGTATGATTCCACGTCACCTCTAGTGCGTATTCAAGGCACGTTAAATGCCCACCGCTACGTGCAGCATGTGCTGCGGACGGTGGCACTCCCGTACCTTCAGGGGCTGCCCAATGCTCTGTTTCAGCAGGATAATGCCCGCCCACACACTGCTCGCATCTCCCAACAGGGTCTACGAGGTGTACAGATGCTTCCGTGGCCAGCGTACTCTCCGGATCTCTCACCAATCGAACACGTGTGGGATCTCATTGGACGCCGTTTGCAAACTCTGCCCCAGCCTCGTACGGATGACCAACTGTGGCAAATGGTTGACAGAGAATGGAGAACCATCCCTCAGGACACCATCCGCACTCTTATTGACTCTGTACCTCGACGTGTTTCTGCGTGCATCGCCGCTCGCGGTGGTCCTACATCCTACTGAGTCGATGCCGTGCGCATTGTGTAACCTGCATATCGGTTTGAAATAAACATCAATTATTCGTCCGTGCCGTCTCTGTTTTTCCCCAACTTTCATCCCTTTCGAACCACTCCTTCTTGGTGTTGCATTTGCTCTGTCAGTCAGTGTATATTAATTCTATAAAGATGGTCATGATTGCAATGATCCACTATAAAAGCACTCTCGCCGCATTTACTCCTTTGAGGCAAGTTGACATGCCTTTTACCTGTATTAATGAATTTCATTTCCTTTGTTAATTGCTGCTGTTGTGGTGACTCTGTGTGGTAATTGACTGTTTGGTTTTTATGGGTGTCAGCGTATTCCCACAGTGTGTGTTATTTGGGGCTTGTATGATCTACAATTCGGTATTGATTCTTGATTATCACTGTGCCATTATACTGTACTGAATTATATTTAATTGATATCCTATGTGTTGCACGTTACTGTGATTATGTTGTGTTTATTTTAACTTGCCCAACCACACGTTTCGGCTGTTATTCTTAGCTTTCTAGACAGCCAGATAGCTCCTCAATTGTAATCAAGTAGGGTGAGTGAACCTCGAATCAGCCTTCAGATCTATGTAAAAATCACTTACCTGGCCGGGAATCTAACCCGGAGCCTCCGAGTAAGATGTAGGCACGTTCTACCTAGACCACGAGGCGGGTCATAACATGAATTAGCGAACCCAATAAATTGTTTAAAAGACCGGGAAGAAGAAAAAGAAGAGGAAAAAGAGGAAGAAGATGAAAGGACAACCAGTTGTATGAAATGCTGGTGTATCTTTAATGTATGACGACTGCTTCCTTCCTACTGGAATATGTGAATTATGAGCATATAGAACAGTACGTGAAGAGCACAGCTTTTCACAGAAGGTTTATCATCACACATAAAACTCTTTGTGAGCAATTATAAAGTAAAATCCCGTATTCAAATCCTTTTATCGCAATCTTACAATGGAGAGTCGCTGAGTTGTCGACGAGAATCTCGATGAAACATTCAGCTTAGAGGGACAAGGGTTGAGAGTGTCATCGATAGATTATGGTCTCTTCTGTACAAAGATGCATATTGAGCCATTTAGAACAAGGCACAGGTGTGTTAATGCATGTTTCATACACGAATGTATCGGTAATTTCCTTGATTATCGTAATTTACTCCAATTGCTACCAATTCATGTTCAGATAGTGATGTTCGTGGATATCTAATGGGTGCATCATAGACAGAGAGTCTGTTCTGCGTATTTAGTAACTGAAAGTTATATTTCTTACTTTCATCTATTGGTCATTTCGAATGTATAAACATTTTTCCGTTTTCTTGTTCCGTTCATCCGTATGTGTTACGTAAATATGTATATATTGTACATTGCTTACTCACTTTTTAATATTAGTAGTATTAGTTGTTTATTTATTTATTTATTCCTGACTTATATTTGTGGCGAAATTAGGGCTCACGGCCCTCTCTTACACTTAACCACTATAAACAATAAAATTAAAAAATGTAAACATAAAAGTAAGATATAGAAATTCTAAAAAGAAATAATACTACGGACAGATAATTCTAAGACTAAGTTAGGCCTACATATCAGTATAGCAATTAATGTGACACTACTACTACTACTACTACTACTACTACTACTACTACTACTACTACTAATAATAATAATAATAATAATAATAATAATAATAATAATAATAATAATAAATGAAGAAAACTCATTCACGCAACATACACAGAATGACTCACACAACTCAGTTTTATGTTCCCAGCAAAAACTTTCGGCAGGCAGATTTGAATTTATGAGAGGAATTAAGGTGCCGAATGTCCATTGGGAGTGTATTCCAGAGTCTCGATGCAGTAACTAAAAAAGAATGATTGTAGGAATTCGTTCGAATTAGTGGAATTTCAAGTAGGGAACCAGAACGGGTACTAGTTGTTGTTAGAATTGTTATTATTTAAATTTGTTATATCATCTGTAACTGTAGAAGTAACGTTGATGATACATAAACAAATCAATTCAAATCAAATGTGTAAGGTGTTAATTTTCGCAACTGCCTGTAGCTTCTGACGCTAGGGTGGGGGCCCTTCTAATGCATACAGTTAAATATCGAATTGACTTTCACTATACCAATATGCGCTTGGAAACGCGAATGTGATATGTGTATACAAGGACCGGATGCGATATACTGCTATTGGTTTGTGTCACTCTGATATTGTTTCAGTATCATGTGTTGGAGAACGCATTATGTTGAGGTAACATAACATAAACCAGTTTCGCTGTAAAACACTCATAAATATCACATGGACGATAACTGTCAACACACATTCATGTAAGCAACAGTAAAACTAATCCATACTTTTACCTTTCACGAGGTAGCACACAATCCTTAATCATATGAACACAGACCAATGTATCTTAGACATCAAATTTCCATATTCTGCTAAATTAATATCGTCGCTGGAACGATAAAAGGTTGTATTCCACAAAGCTCTTCCTATCAATTATTCTCCTTAAGACTGGCCACGCCTCCCAGCCATGTAAGTATATGCAGTCCGTCAGAACAAATTTTGTTGTGTTCATTTTCCTACGCCCATGTGTAAAGGAAAATGAACCTTACAGTACCGTACTGTAGGAATGCACGTTTGCATTACGTATTTACGCACTCCTAGTGTACAATGCATGTAAGGTTAATTTTCGTTTAATTGTCGACATAGGAAAACGAACACAACGGACATTGTTCTGATGGACTGCGTATCCATATGTGGCTGGGAAGCGTGACCAGTCTTAAGGAGAATAATTGATAGGAAGAGTATTGTGGGATACAACCTTTTACCGTTCCAGCGACGATAATATTTTTCCAGGTTCAACCTTATTCCAATTTTATGTACATTATGTACGAAATTTAAATTGACAAAACCACGATATTAGCACGTGTGTCCTGGAATCTAGAAAGAGGAATCCGTGAGGCTATAGAAATTAAGAAGCACTCGAAAAATATGAATTAGAGGTAGGCTACAAAATCAGCAATTCTTGGATGCCTATTATATACAAGTTACCAATATGCAGGTCCGACCTCAAAAATAAATGACATAACCTAAAGTTGCATAACAGCAACGGGAACTTCCAGTTGACTATCAAGTGAGGGGTATGTTGTTTCAAGATAACAAAGAGATTTACGAAAGTCGGGGGCAAGAGAGATTTAAGGGGAAGAACAATGACCACCTTCTTGCGGCCACTCGCCTTAACAAATAATACTGCAATGTATTCGAAACCTTGACAACCTATACATAAGAATCATATTGAAGTAATCAGCCAGAGGTATGGAACCAGAACAATAACGGAGAAACACTCTGCATTACATCAACCAAATTTACTTGCAGCCAAATATTATTTCCTGTTTTCTTACACCGGAGCTGTACAATATTCTCCGACAGAAATAAAGAGAATATAATGGTAATTTCAGAAACCACATGAAACGTATACATTATTCGCATTGAGCAGAAATGTAAAATTGATGAAATAACTAATATATTCAATATCCAGTATAAATTTATGAATATATAACTTACATTTTCCTACAAAATACTTCAGGTCACTAAATTCTTTATAGCCCCTCAAGCATATTAAATACTTTTACTTATTCCGTGTGAATCTGAAGTCACAAAATAACATTTTTGAACATATTCGATGCAAATTTGGATCACTGAAAGACTTTAGAATATACTAGCAAATCTACCCGTGCTTCGCTACGGTATTCTACATTGTATACGGATATCGACGTAATGACCGTGCCTGCAGTAAATGAGATTGTTTTAAAATTGCATGCCTCTTAGCCTTATCCGAGAAATAGCATGGGCAAGTCTCCATACGTTGTTTCCGATGTAAAGTGGGGGTTGCGGAGTTGTGATGATAACGGCAGGCGCACTTATCTACTGCCATTCACAATCGAGTTGGCAAGGTTACATTATAATTGCAGGCCCCATTGCCTACTGCGCGGTCACAATCGATTTGGGGAGTTTTAGTTACAATGCCAAACCCATTTCCTACTTTCAGACAGATTACAGTTAAGGAGTGTTTATTATAATAGCAGGCAACTTCCCTACCACCAGTCAAAACTGAGTTGTGCAGTTATCATTATAATGACAGGCCCTTTTTACTGGTGCCAGCCAGCTTACTGCCAGTCACACAGAATTAGTGAGTTTCCATGAAAATAGCAGGCCACTATGCCAAATGCTAGTCAAATTTTAGATTGGAAAATTTGTTTATAACGGCGGGCACCCTGGCCTAGAGCCAAACACAAAAAGGTAGGGGACTTTCGAACAAAACTGCATGATCCCTTGCCTTCTGCAAGACAAATCGAGAAGTGAATTATTCATTAAAATGGTAGGCCCTCCTTACTAATGCCAGTTACACAGGAGTTGGAGAAGGACCCCATTCCTACTGCCAGCAGTCAAAGTCGGTGTAGGGAGTACTGATTACAATAGCAGATACACCCTTTCTCAATCGCTACAAATCGACATCAATGAATATATATATAGATGGACATACGAAAGTATATGCATGTTTACAATATTGCAGACCTTCATTTACAGATTAACTGCTGCTAAATGGTACGTCATACTGACAAAGGATTGTACCGTAAGGCGCAGTATTTAGCGATCTAAATGGCTGGTCCTATGATATTTTCTCGCATCTCATCTATTCATGGGTCAGATTGAGTCAGGAACGTTGAGTAGGTTGAAATTTGTGTAAGATTATTTTACATTGTATTACTTTTCGGATAATTATGTGACATAGCATTTGGATCACATATGGGTACTGGGAGGGCCAATGTTTTTGTAGACTTTGATCATACTATCTTTCCTGTAAGTGATTGAAAGTATGAATTATATAGGTAAAGAGTCCAAATTTACTTAAAGGCGTGAAATAGAGACGAATCTAACGTATAAGCGATATAGATACGACAAAAAGTCTTAAGATCAATGTTGAAGATCACTCCTAATTCGACGAAGATTGTGCCATCCGTTATGTGATAAGACTTACCGTTTATCCCACGAAATACCTCGAAACGAAGGTCTGCACCATCATTAAAATTGCTTCCATATTTCGATATTCATCGGGGATAAAAGAATGAAAAAATTAAATATCTGTCAAGTTTTTCGTTCGTTACAGACTGAAACGTATAATTTTGCCAAATTTCAATTTTCTTGCTTGTCTGGCAGATTATGCTGCAATCTGGATTTTGGGTGAGGGGGGTAAAAATTATGACTTTGAGGAAATTAAACCAAAGAATACCGAGCTCGATAGCTGCAGTCGCTTAAGTGCGGGCAGTATCCAGTAATCGGGAGATAGTGGGTTCGAGCCCCACTGTCGGCAGCCCTGAAGATGGTTTTCCGTGGTTTCCCATTTTCACATCAGGCAAATGCCGGGGCTGTACCTTAATTAAGGCCACGGCCGCTTCCTTCCACTTCCTAGGCCTTTCCTATCCCATCGTCGCCAAAGACCTATCTGTGTCGGTGCGAAGTAAAACAAATAGCAAAAAAAAAAAAAACCAAAGAATATGCAGACGATAATTATTACCCACTCAAACGGGTATCTGTACGAAAATTTCGCTAAAAATAGTCAGTGTACAGGCACACACAGTCGTTACGATTTTATTTATATAGATAGATAAGGAATCTGCTCCACGTACAACACATTTTGGCTACGTCCGTAACCTGCAAAACCAACCGTTCATGATATCTCACTTATTAATCCTCCTGTCGAAAAATTCACATGAGAACAAAATTTTTAGAAATGGATTTCCATTAAGGATAGTAGATTTCGATTAATTTCGGATGAGCATATTTTGAGGAAGTGCAAAATCATGGTTCCGGTACCCCCAGTAAATTTAGGTATTCAGAAATAATATTGGCCCTAAAACTTATACACAAGGACAGGTGGATTCTAAATATCAAGTTTGGTAGAAATATATTCAGTAGTTTTCAAGTTGTAAAAACTCATATAATCAAACCGACAAACAGACACCAAAGTTAAGAAATATGCAGATGGTCATTATTACAACTGAAACGGATAAATGTACGGAAATTCCGCCAAAATAGCCAATGTATAGATAGACGGTCGTTGCGATTATATTTATACAGATGACAGATAAGCATGGGCACGTTTGAAAGTGCAAACCTTCATTTCGAGATTTACTGCTCTTAAACGGTACATCATACCAACAAACAGTTTGCACCCTCAGACGTCTCCTTTATCGCTCTACATGTTTGGTGTTAAAACATTTTCTCCTATCTCACATATTTATGGGTTCGATTGAGTTACGATATTTGAATGGGGTGAAATTTGGGTACATTTTCATCATTTTACATTATTTTTCACATAATTATGTGGAAGCTAGAATCATGAAATTGGGTTCGCATACAGCCATTGGTCGTGTCAATGTGCGTGCCAAATTCGATGACTCTACCTTTCCTATAAGTGTGTCAAACTAAGTAATACACGTGTAAAGAGCACAAAATTTACGAACCATCGAAATATACAGCCAATATTGGGCATAAAAAGTGAAATATTTAAAGATCGTGGATGTTTTCCGTAGGTTACCGGCTAAAACGTATAAAGTTGCTTAATTTCAATTATTCAGCTCGTGTGGCAGATTATGAGGCAATCTTGATTTTGGCGAGGGCGGGAGGGGGGTAAAATTTAGGACTTCCAGGAAACTATAGCAAAAAAATATGCAGGTGGTCATTATTACCCCTTAAACGGAAAGCTGTACGAAAATTTCGCCAAAATAGTCAATGCACAGACATAGGGTCTTTACAATATGATTCGTCTAGATAGATAAGGAATATTCTCCACGTATAACACTTTTGGGCTATGTCCGCTAGACTTAGCCTGAAAACCGACCTTTCATGTTATCTCCCTTATTAATCCTCCCGTTGAAAAATGCACATGAGAAAAATAAATTAGAATTGGATTTCCAAACATTTTGATCGATTTCCAGTCAGGTTGGTCTTGTACTTTATATATTGTGGGAGAGTAAAAAATCACCATTTCGGTCCCCTATAAAACCCCAGTCCATTTTGTGAATTTGGAATGGTATAAACCTTAAAACCTACCCGTGGATGAGTGGATGCTAAATATAAAGTTTGGTTCAAATATCTCAGTAGTTTTCAAGTTGTAAGAAATACGCTTTACTCTCACCCGCTCTTGCGTTAAGTCCGGTGGGACTTGTACCGAAAAACGGTATCCTGTTATCGAAATGATGCACATGAGAAAAAAAAGGTTTAGAAATTAATTTTCATTAAGGCAGGTAGATTTTCATTAAGTTCGGTTGTGTATAGTTTGAGAGAGTGCAAAATCACGGTTTCGGTTTCGTAAAAATCCCCACTCAGTTCAGTGATTTAGTAACGATATTTGCGCTAAAACCTACCCAAGGACAGGTGGATTCTAAATATGAAGTTTGGTGGAAATATATCCAGTAGTTTTCAAGTTATAGAAGGACAGACAAACAGACAAACAAACAGACACCAAAGCTAAAAATCGTACAGACACACGGTCGTTACGATTTAATTTATATAGATATCTTTGTATATCTAAAATAATTCGTGTAACTTTAGATTTTTGATGATTGGTAAATATAGATTGTTGAAATGTATGTTTCTCTTGGTCTTGTGTACTCTCCTGCAGAATACTGCTTGTCAATATGGCTGAACAGCTGTCACATCAAATTAATTGACACTCAGTTGAATCACACTATGCGTATGATATCAGGTACAATTAGATCTACTCCCACTTTCTGGCTACCTGTTCTATCCCATATACCACCACCTCACCTTCGACGAGAAAATGCTCTCCAAATGGACTGTATTGCGATTGACCTATCTAAGGCATTTGATAGGGTAGATCATGGAAGACTACTAGCTAAAATGAGTGCTATTGGACTTGAAAAAAGAGTGACTGAATAGGTGGCTATATTTCTAGAAAATAGAACTCAGAGGATTAGAGTAGGTGAAGCTTTATCTGACCCCGTAGTATTTAAGAGGGGAATTCCTCAAGGCAGTATTATTGGACCTTTACATATTCTTATATATATATCAATGATATGTGTACAGAAGTGGAACCAGAGGTAAAGCTGCTAGCAGATGATGTTATTTTGTACAGAGTAATAAATAAGTTACAAGATTGTGAGCAACTGCAAAATGAATTCGATAACGTTGTGAGATGGATAGTAGGCAATGGTATGATGATAAACGGGGATAAAAGTCAGGTTGTGAGTTTCACAAATAGGAAAAGTCCTCTCAGTTTTAATTACTGTGTGAAAGTTGAAAGTTCCTTTTGGGGATCATTATAAGTACCTAGGTGTTAATATAAGAAAATACCTTCATTGGAGTAATCACACAAATATGATTGTTAATAAAGGGTACAGATCTCTGCACATGGTTATAAGGGTATTTATGGGTTGTAGTAAGGATGTAAAGGAGAGGGCATATAAGTCTCTGGTAATACCCCAACTAGAGTATGGTTCCAGTGTATGAGACACTCACTGGGATTACTTGATTCAAGAACTGGAAAAAATCCAAAGAAATGCAGCTCGATTTGTTCTGGGTGATTTCCGACAAAAGAGTAGCGTTACAAGAATGTTGCAAAGTTTGTGCTGGGAAGACTTGGGATAAAGGAGACGATCTGCTCGATTAAGTGGTATGTTCCGAGCTGTCAGTGGAGAGATGGCGTGGGAGGACATCAGTAGACGAATAAATTTGAGTGGTGTCTTTAAAGGTAGGAAAGATCACAATATGAAGATAAAGTTGGAATTCAAGAGGACAAATTGGTGCAAATATCCGTTTACAGGAAGGGGAGTTAGGGATTGGAATAACTTACCAAGGGAAATGTTCAATAATTTTCCAGTTTCTTTGCGATCTTTTAAGATAAGGCTAGGAAAACAACAGATATAGAATCTGCCACCTGGGCGGCTGCCCTAAATTCAGATCAGTAGTGATTGATTGATTGATTGATTGATTGATTGATTGATTGATTGATTGATTGATTGATTGATTGATTGATTGATTGATTGATTGATTGATTGATTGGTTGATTGATTGATTGATTGATTGATTGATTGATTGATTGATTGATTGATTGATTGATTGATTGATTGAGATTATAAGAAAATAACTAACAACAGTCAGTTGCCAATCCATGGTGACATGAATGATGCTCTTATTAACAGGCTAAATTCTAGACCCCCACCTGTTAGAACAGCCAGAAACCTAGCAGACGCTAACCTTAATCTGCTTCAGGCCTGGAAGCAAGTATGGATATCCAGTGCTCCATCAGAATATCACTACCTACCATGGCTGAAAAACAAACCAGAGGGTTTTGATCTTCCACGGAAGACCTGGACAACTATCAACAGGAATCGCACTGACCATGGCAGATGTGCCGCCTCCCGATATAAATGTTGAATACTTAACTCGGCGGCGTGCAGTTGTGGTGCTGTGAAGCAAACTGTTCGGCACATTGTGGAGCAGTGTCCTCTCACTGCCTACCAGGGAAACCCTTCTGCTCTCACCCTTGTGTATTGACTATGTAAATAATTTGAACCTGTAAATACCACAAACTGTAAATATTATGTAATACTATTGTATCTACAATGTGATGTGTTAGAAATACGCTAAATGAATAAATGCCATGAGACGCACAATTTGTTGTTTCACTCTCTAGAAAATCCACCGCGCTACAAGAGCTATGGGTGATTGCAAAACGGAATATTACATGCTACTTTGGACACGTCACTCTTCTGTGCAGTGAGTTTCGCAGAGATTCTCATCGAAAAGTCTGCAACTCTCCCTTGGTAGATGAATATTAATTTCATCACAATGTCAGGATAAAATAAAAAGTCATCGTTTAATACTTGTTTGTCATCAAACCCCAAACACTTGTCATCTACAATCAATATCTCCCCACTGATCTGCATTTAACGAAGTCGTCCGGGTGGCAGATTCCCTACCAGCTGTTTCACTAGTGTTTTCTATTATTATGCTATTATTTGAAAGTGGATCATAACAAACTGTTCATGTTCGAATACTGCTGTCCATTGTTACTATTTATTTATTTATTTATTTATTTATTTATTTATTTATTTATTTATTTATTTATTTATTTATTTATTTATTTATTTATTTATTTATTTATTTATTTATTTATTACGTGTATTTTTCAGTGGTGAATTTCACACTTATCCACAATGTTTACAATTTAAAATAAAATAATAGGATTAATACTGCATTTAAATAAAATAACAAACTAAATTAATATTAAGAAACGGACGCAATTTAAGTTAAATTTAAAACTCAAATTTGAGATGCAATCCATGGGAAGGAACCTGGAACGAATCAGAAGTACAGGCGAAGATTGGTGGAAAGAAGAAGGTTGAGAAGTACCGTAAATTAACAAACCAACTGGAGCCGGATAAAGGGAAATGATAATGAATGAAATGACGGCAATACCTGTAGAGGGATGTACTGATGATTCAGTGAGTGATAATAACTACATGCTTAAATGTTTACTTTCGTTACAGTATTATGAAGCAATATCAAAATGTATAAACGCTTTCGCGTAATTAAATACGAAATATACTTCAGTAGTATAATGGGAGAGTTCGGCGGCCACCGCCACCTCCGGCTCCCAGTGGCCACCTCCACCTCAGCCAGTGGCCTCTTCCAGTACTGCCAACTTAACCTAACTAGCGCGACAGTACTGCAAACTTAACCTAACTAGCGCGAAATTTGAATTTGTAAACAAAGCCACGTGCTTTTTGACAGCTGTCATCGACAACAACGCATCGCTAACCTCAGTACTGCCATCTTGACGGGCCTAAACCTCAGTAGTGCCAACTTAACCTAACTAGCATGAGGTAAACAAAGCCACGTGTTTTTTGACAGCCACGTGCTTTTTGACAGATTTGTAAACAAAGCCACGTGCTTTTTGACAGACAACAACGCATCGCTAACCTCAGTACTGCCATCTTGACGGGCCTAAACCTCAGTAGTGCTAACTTAACCTAACTAGCATGAGGTAAACAAAGCCACGTGTTTTTTGACAGCCACGTGCTTTTTGACAGATTTGTAAACAAAGCCACGTGCTTTTTGACAGACAACAACGCATCGCTAACCTCAGTACTGCCATCTTGACGGACCTAAACCTTAGTGATACCAACTTAACCTAACTAGCGCGAGGTAAACAAAGCCACGTGCTTTTTGACAGCCACGTGCTTTTTGACAGCTGCCATCCGCCATCTTTGAGCACCGTGCTGCCCTCTTTCGTCACCTGTCATCGGCAGTGCTGCCATCTTGACGGGTCTAAGCCTTAGTGCTACCAACTTAACCTCACTAGCGCGAGGTAAACAAAGCCACGTGCAGCTGTCATCCGCCATCTTTGAGCACAGTGCTGCCCTCTTTAGCTACTTACCTTTGAAATGTGGTGGCGGATAATTTGAAAAATGCTTTTTTTGACAGCAGCCATCTTGCATCGCAAACCTCAGTGCTGCCCTCTTTAGCTAGATACCTGTGGTGGCAGGCAATTCCACGTGACAGCAGCCATCTTTAATCAAGAGAGCACCGTGCTGCCCTCTTTGTGGTGGCGGCAAATTCCACGTGCTCTTGTTTGAAAACAAACTCACGTGCTTTTTTGACAGCTGTCATCCGCTATCTTTAATCCAGAGAGAACAATGCTGCCCTCTATGTGGTGGCGGCAAATTGAAAAATTCCACGTGCTCTTGTTTGAAAACATACTCACGTGCTTTTTTGACAGCTGTCATCCGCAATCTTTGAGAACAGTGCTGCACTCTATGTGGTGGCGGCAAATTGAAAAATTCCACGTGCTCTTGTTTGAAAACATACTCACGTGCTTTTTTGACAGCTGTCATCCGCCATCTTTGAGAACAGTGCTGCCCTCTATGTGGTGGCGGCAAATTGAAAAATTCCACGTGCTCTTGTTTGAAAACATACTCACGTGCTTTTTTTTGACAGCTGTCATCCGCCATCTTTGAGAACAGTGCTGCCCTCGGCGGCAAATTCCACGTGCTCTTGTTTGGAAACAAGGCTTTTAATCCAGAGAGAACAGTGCTGCTCGGTGACGGCAAATTCCACGTGGAAACAAAGCCATGTGCTTTTTTGACAGCTGTCATCCGCCATCTTTAATCACCGTGCTACACTCTATGTGGTGGCGACAAATTCTAAATGCTTTACAAACCCATGTGCTTTTCTGACAGAGCTGTCATCCACCATCTTTAATCACCGTGCTGCCCCGGTGACGGCAAATTCCACGTGCTCTTGTTTGGAAACAAAGCTTTTAATCCAGAGAGAACAGTGCTGCCCCGGCGGCGGTAAATTCCACGTGCTCTTGTTAG